>NC_060950.1:57843399-57845618 GCF_022045245.1 Lucilia cuprina | reverse complement strand
AGTTCAGTTCTAGTTCAGTTCTAGTTCAGTTCTAGTTCAGTTCTAGTTCAGTTCTAGTTTAGTTCTAGTTCAGTTCCAGTTCAGTTTTAGTTCAGTTCTAGTTCAGTTCTAGTTTAGTTCTAGTTCAGTTCTAGTTTAGTTCTAGTTTAGTTCTAGATTTGTTCTAGTTTACCTTATATAGGGGGTAAAGTGAACCTATCTTCTTAACATCTGTTATACAAATTTCAGTTTTAATAAAATTTGTGCGTTTTGAAATTTTTACATCACTACGAATTTTTTAACTAATTGTCTCCAAAATTTTGATGGTGGTTAAGAAATTTGCCGAAAGTCGTAATTTATATAGATTTAGTCTTTTCAATGCAAGCATTTGTTGGGTATATTTATAGATAGATTAGCAATTATTTATACTGTTATTTCGTCATCTGCCCTTAACTAAAATGAGCACTGCAGCTGTAAACTTTTAGTGATATTTGTTACAAATATGCATTTCTAAAATAGCAAACATCTATAAAAAATATATAACTAACATCCATCGTCTTGTCAAATTTGGTCTATGTCTCTGTCTTAGTTTGCCTTGCCTTAGACGATTATGAACATTGTTTTTGTGGACCATAACAACAACATAACTTGTGAGTGAATAATTTCAAGTATGTCTTCTGTCTATTTCCATTGCTTCAATTTATTTATTGCAAACTAATGTTTGTCTACTGTCCATCCGTCCAACCAACAACAATCCATTTAGTTGTCCATGCTGATGTTCAGGCATCCATCCATCCATCTTAGATACTAATTGCTTTAGATCTATACATCAGAAATACATATTACATAGATAAATAGACGAGAAGATGACTAAGACCAAAGACAGTCACTCATTTGTGTTACTAACTCATTGCCACATTCAAAAGTGTGCATTTCTAGGATGGATAGATGGATGGATTGTTGAATGGAAGAGGGAATGTAGAAGTGAGTAATTTTCCATTTTAAAATGTTGTTGACCATCCTCAATGATGTTTTTGTTTGTTATGAATGTAAGTAAAAGTCTTCTAGTTGTTGCTCATCAGTTGTGAGACATCTTTACACAAAATGCAATATGTAAACTGTGACTCTTTTCTTGCAAATAGTTTAAAGGAATGTATTCGTTAAGTAAAGTAAAGGCCGTAATCATTTCTAACCGCTACAAATGACTTCTCCACACACATTATTTTGATGTATATTGATCATTTTTAATGAAAAATGGAAAAAGTGTTTTCGAAGGATATTGCAGGATATTATCCTCAAAACTACGCTCTATATCGAGAAAAATGTAAAAATGTCCCGTATACGTGAAAAAGTTTTAAACAATTTTACAAGTTTCCACTTATTTTTGACTCTGTTGCATTTGTGTGTTGAAGTGTATTCGAGATTATCTATGTATGTGTTACACAAATTTTACTTTTTCCTTCGTAGGAGTTTATTACTTATTTTTATTTTTCTATATTATTTCTGTATTTTTTATTATTTCTTTATTTCACTTTAGTTGAGTTCAGTTTAGTTCATTTTGTTCTTGTTTTTCTTTCCAGTATATTATTTTCACATTTTCACAATATTCTAGATGTTCGTCCTTAAGCTGTTTGACAGTCATCGGTTTAGACATCCATCCTTCTTGTTTTAATACTTGTACAAAACTGTTGACTTGTCTTGTATTTGATAGAAGTAGTTGTAATATTACACTGGTGCAGACAAATTATCCGGAAAATATCTTAGTTCGAAATACATTTAAATTGTATTTCTACCGATCGTGTCTGTCTTTAGAAATATTTAAATTTGTTTCACTGTCACTCGGAAATCGAATAACTTACATCTAAAAATTCCTATATGTTGCGGTTATGCATTCCCTAAAGTTGTTGACTGCAGATATTGCTATTCAAAGGCGTAATGGTTTCACTAATATCGCAGGAAGCGACTACCGTATTTCGGAAGAATTTATTGAAAGCATGTTTAACATACATTTCATATATCCAATATTTGTATAATGATACTACGCTAGATGGAATTTCAGAGAGTTAACCGAAAGTTTTATGAATGATCTAACATCTGACTAGACTGTAGACTAGACTATAGGCTAGACTAACCTATAGACTAGACTATAGACTAGACTATGGACTAGACTATAGACTAGACTATAGACTAGACTGTAGACTAGACTATAGACTAGACTATAGACTAGACTATAGAATAGA
>NC_060950.1:57841660-57843299 GCF_022045245.1 Lucilia cuprina | reverse complement strand
CTAGAACAGAACTAGAACAGAACTAGAACAGAACTAGAACAGAACTAGAACAGAACTAGAACAGAACTAGAACAGAACTAGAACAGAACTAGAACAGAACTATAACTACAACTCGACGTTGTTGACAAACATTACACATAATATAAATATCATCCACTCACTGTAGGGTATTAATATTAAAAGGCGTATGTTTTATTATTTTGATATCGTGTTAAGGAAAATACATATTTCCAGTTTTAATGTTTTGATTGGAAGAATCTGATGTTAATGTCCGTTCTTGTCGTTTATGTGGTTGTTCCTACGTTTGGTCGCTTGTTTTAGTCCGTTCAATTTACTTGGTCTTTTTCAATTTTTTTTTATCTGCCTGTTGCAGTAAGTTTATTTTCGTTGTGTATGTGCGTCTGTATGTGTTTGTATAAATTGCCTTTCACAAATAGTGGCATGGAAATGCATGTGCAACACCCTGATTGATTAATTGATATCACACAAGTTAATTGCATTTCTTTTGATGTATAAATAATTTATTGGTTTTGTTGTTATTTTTGAAAATGTTTGGAATGGATTAAAAGCTAAACGAAATGCCAAACGGGTTTTTTTGTTTCCACGATTTATTTATATAATATTTTATGTGTTTTTATTTTTGTTGCTTTTCTGACCACTTTATTGCAAATATCTGGAGGCAGAGGAATTTATTGATCATTTAGGCCAGAAATCAATAAAATTGAAAATGTAGTGATATATTTCTCACTGCATGTGAGTAAATTAAAATAATGATTGGGTTTGTTAAGATTGTTGGTTAATAAATTACGAGGGAAGTATAGCTGAGATAAATATTTCTACGGTAATAAATATTAATTGGGTATTTTTAGAAAATATATAAAAAATTAAAATTAAACATTCATTAGTTTTAAAAATTTTATAATAAAATTTTATTACTTGTTGTTATATGTATCTGTCAATAAAAATTACAAAACCATAATAATGTTATTAAAATTTTTAGTTTTAAGTGTTGTTTTTACAACTTTTTTAGTAATTGATTACGAAATTTTATTCAAAGTTTTTAACTAATTATTGAAAAATCGTTAAAATTTCATAATTTTTATTGAGATTCACATGTGCACAAAGTCTGACGACTTTTTTTAAGATCTTTTAGTTTATCGTTTCTACATGTTCCAGTTTTTAAGAAAAAAATTTATAATTTTAAATGTAAAAGTATTTCATTAATTCAAATATTTTTTAGGTTTTTTAAAATGATCATAAAATATAATATATTTCATGGCATTAAATCTAATCAGAAAAAAAACGACTTTTTGAAATTTCTAGTTGACTCTTCAATGTTTGGAGATACACTTCATGATAACTATTATGCTAAACGACCATTCAAGTTCCCTATGTTAACTGGAAATGTTAGGCATAACTCGAAAAATACCGTACGAAAGAACTAAGTAATTTTTGGTTTTACCCAGACGGACGAAGGGACATAAACTCAGATATTCATAAGCACTGTTTCAGTTATAGTTCAGTACTAGTACAGTTCTAGTTCAGTTCTAATTCAGTTCTAGTTAAGTTCTAGTTCAGTTCTAGTTCAGTTCTAGTTCAGTTCTAGTTCAGTTCTAGTTCAGTTCTAGTTCAGTTCTAG
>NC_060950.1:57751585-57841560 GCF_022045245.1 Lucilia cuprina | reverse complement strand
GTTCTAGTTCTGTTCTAGTTCTGTTCTAGTTCTGTTCTAGTTCTGTTCTAGTTCTGTTCTAGTTCTGTTCTAGTTCTGTTCTAGTTCTGTTCTAGGTATGTTCTAGTTATGTTCTAGTTCTGTTCTAGTTATGTTCTAGTTCTGTGTTAGTTTTGTTTCAGAACTATTCTAGTTCTGTACTAGATCTTGTCTGGTTATTTTCTAGTTCTATTCGAAGAAAATCGTAGGGCAACTAAGTAATAGATATTGATTGTGCTATACAAAATTTGTTGAAAATACTGAAAGGTGTAACAAAGTACAGGTTATTTAACAAAAACGGTTTGCCATTGATATCAGCTCAATAGTGATTTAAACAAATTAACAAATAATAATATTTATATATATTTATATTTTAAATATTGATTTCTTTTTTATTGGTTAGTTACTGTAATAAACTTGTTTTTAATTGTACAAACAATTTTTTTTTAAATTGACCAAAATAGATTCAGCTAAATTTTTGTATAAAAAATCAAAAGAAAAACCTA
Organism: Lucilia cuprina; assembly: GCF_022045245.1. Lineage (NCBI taxonomy): Eukaryota > Metazoa > Arthropoda > Insecta > Diptera > Calliphoridae > Lucilia > Lucilia cuprina. The sequence continues at coordinate 57,841,036 of NC_060950.1, read as the reverse complement.
TACAAAATTTAAATTGACAGCAAAGATTTAAAATCAATTTAATAAAACATCATAAACAGATGAACTTGTAATTTACACAATTTGTTGAGAGTACAAGAAAAATGAAAAAAAAAAAATAACATTGAAAACTGAAAAATATTTTTTGATAACCATATGTCGAAAAGTTCTTACACACATACGTTTTTTTTTTTTTTGCATTTCTTACTACAACAACTCTACAATATAAATTAGATTTATATGCAAGAAGAAAGTAGAAAAAAATTTTTTCAAAAATAATAAATATTTTTATAGATGTTTATTTTGCATAAGAAAAATCACTGACGCATGCAATTTCTTCAATGGTAAAATAAAAATCTACATCGATAGACATTCTTACAATAGTATGTAAGAATGTAAGCATAGATGTATATATGTTTGTATGTTAAAAAAAACTCTACATGTGGAATATCATTGTAATAGTCAGAGTAATCTTTCGACATCATGACCAACAACCATCATTTAACAAAAGAAGTCAATTTTTAAATTAAATCTACACTTCTTGTTGGGTTACGTTTCTTTTCTTCTACGTATCTTTCTTTCGTCTTTAGTTTAATAGTAAATACTTTTTTCAGACACATGTTAATTACACTGTATGATATTTGAATATCCTTTCTGGAAAAAAGATTTGATAAATTAAAAAAAAAAAAAAAAATTGAAAAAATTTTTATAACAATTTATTTCTGAACATTTTCTCATGAAATTAAACTCAGATTAAGAGAGAACCCATTAATGAGATTTTCGGTACTTTTTCGTTCTTAAAAATGTATTTTTTGAAATTTCTAGAATATTGAACCTTAAAATATGAAATTAGGAATGTAGGGCCCAAATTAAGTTCGAACCCATAAAATGTACTTTTTGAATTTTCTATAATATTGAACCTAAAACATAAAATTATATTTGGAGAGCTCGGATAAAGTGAGAACCCGTAAAGGGTACTTGGTCCTTTTTTGAATTATTCAAAAAGTACTTTTTGAATTTTCTAAAATATTGAACATAGAAACTTGCAATTAAGTATGTGGATCCCGTTTTATGTTAGATCTTAAAGAAGGACCTTAGGTACTTTTTCCTTCTTTAAAAGGTACTTTTAGAATTTTCTTTAATATTGAAACATGAAATTAAGAATGTAGACCCCGGATTAAGTGAGAACCCTTAAAAGGGAACTTCTTTGTACTTTTTTGAATTTTGTACTTTTTCGTTATTCAAAAAGTATTTTTTTCTAAAATATTGAACCTAGAAACTTGCAATTAAGTATGTGGATCCCGTTTTTTGTTAGATCCATTCGAAAAATGTATCTTTTTTTAAGAAATGTTCTAAAAATTAAATTTTAATCGAATTTCTTTTAAAAATTTATCTTTTTACATATTTTTTTTATTTTTTTTACAGAAATTTGAAAAAAAAAATTATAGAAATTTTTTCAAAACTTTTGCTTTTTATATTTTTTATCAAAAAAATTTAAAAAAATTTTCATATGAAATTTCTTTCTCTCTTTTAAAGAAAATTTATGTTCTTTAATAAATATTTTTCAAAAATTTTTATTTTTATATAAAATTTTCAAAAATATTTATTTTTGTAAAAATAATTAAAAAAAATACTTCTTCCTCAAAAATTTATCTTTTTTTGGAAAATTTTTAAAAAATTTAAAAAATATCTTTTTTACTGAAATATTTCTTTCTTAGAAAATAACCTAAAAAAAAGTCAGATTTCTATATTCGGCTGTGCCGAATCTTATATACCCTTCACCAAGTATGTTTTAAAATACAGTTTTTATTTATCTTGTATCTTTGCACACATGTCACACATAACTTACACACAAACAAATATAAAATGTAACAGAAAGAAATATTAACCGTTGTACTGTACTAGTACCGTTAAACTGTATTACCACCCTCAAATAAATATGAGCTGTGCTACCAACATATTACTGCTTTAACTCCTTGTTGTTGTTTTTATGCTTTTATTAATAATTTGTTGAGGAAATTTTCAGAGGTAATCTCAGATTTTTACCCATATCTCAGTTATATGGACCGATTTTGCTGATTTTCAATAGGAAACTTCTCGAAAGCATGTCTGACAGAATTATCGAAGATTTGGATCTCGAAGATATCTGGAGTCTTCAGAAAATTGAACAGACAGACGGACATGGCTTAATCGACTCCGCTATCTATAAGGATCCAGAATATATGTACATACTTTATAGGGTCGGAAAATTATATTATAGAAATTACAAACGGAATGACAAACTTCTCACGAAGGTGAAGGGTATAATAAGAAAAGTTTCAATTTTTTTAAAAATTTTGAAAATTGACTTACACAATAGCACTTTAAGTCGTTATTTTAAGGCAAGTACTTACCACAAACGATTACAAGTAATAAGAAAAAGTAGTCATTGTAAATCACAAGAATAGACATATACAGTATCTGTATCTTCATTAGCAAGATGACTAATGAAATTTAAAGTATTTATATAACATATTACTAGTAACACCTTATTAGACTACTTCTATGTAATCCAGACCATATGTAGTAGTCATTGAAAAGTATGTGGTTAGGTAAGTAATTACAATTGAAAGCCATTACCAAGTTTATGCTGGGTCTTTACTAAAATAACTTATAGTATTAAAACATTACAATTTATTTTAAAGTTGAAATCTTTGTTTGTATATTTGTATATGTGTATTTATTTAAGGACATGACATACTCACAGAAATGGTAGACCATAATGAACAAAAATATTATTCTTCTTTTATTTTTTTTTATTTTCTTAAACAAATAAAACAAATTCTGTCAGAATTTTTTGTTTTGAAATAAAGGAACATGTTCAAATTAGGAAAAGACAACAGAAAAATAGAGAAAAATATGTATGAAGAACCGACTACACACACTCTTAAGCAATAAACATACAAATCAGACCAAAAAGCATATTAAATAGAACAAATATCTTGACCAGTATTTAAGAAATAAATCTTTAATTTGTGAAATTGATGAATAAAAGGAATTTTTGATATGTGCACAAATTAAGGGAGGTATGTGCATACATATATACATATATATGTGCATATATACTATGAACATAGAACGTAGCTTCCTCGAATGCATTCGAAAGATAAAAGGAATTTAAAAAAAAAGCTTGGCAGTGGGTGCTTTGGAAATAAAACAAGTGAAAAGGTTATATTCGGCTCTGTTATGGACCGAGATTTTTTGGACTAACAAAATATTAATTTTTCCGATTTTTTTGTAAATTTTCAAACCGTGAGCGTATGAGTAATTTTACGCGATCACACTAGTAAAATGATCTGTCAAATTTTTGTGTAGAAGAGTACGGATGGGATCGTCTAAAAGCAATGTGTAATGAAAACATCACACACTGAGAGAGAATAAGGATGAAAAATTCGACAGTCGTAGTATAGCTCTCTTCATTTTTTGAAATGATTTAAAAAACAAGCAGGTCGCATTAGATCAGGGATATATTTTTGTTTAAACACATATAAAAAAGTGAAACAGCTGTTTCCATCTTACTTTTTAATAGTTTTATACTAATCGTGTAAATAAAGAAAATATAAATCAGACGACATTTATTCTCTTTTTTGTTATACGGATGGAATTTTATTTTACATTTTTATTACACTTTACGTAAAGTGTGGTCGTGTGAAGTGCCCTTAAGCGGTCTCGGAGATATGTCAATAACGAATTAAATTTGTTAGAAGTTTCTAGGAAACCCAAGATTTACAAGATCACACAAATTAGGAAGAAATGGTTTAAGCATGATAAAAACACTATTGATATAAATATTGGAACATCTTTTGGAGTCCAAGTTAAGAGTATCCTAGAGAAATCGTTCTGTCTTCTAACAAATCCTTCTAACATTATCTGACTATTAGAAAAGTGCTAGTATAAGAGTTAAGTGAGAGAAATGTCGCTTGACTATCAACACAAATTTCTATTTTTTCTCGAATATGCTATTCTACAGCTGATATTATCGGAAATATTTAAGTCTGTAAAACCTAACAGTTGTCACAGTTTCACCAGAACCAACAGCGCACTGCTTTTTAGAATCATTCGCCCGGTAGGTAACACCTACACCACTCGTTTCTAGAAGTGATTCTATCTTTGAAAACTCAATTAAAGTCAGTGTGTAGGAGGTAATAGGCTTAAAACCTGGCTGCACAGCAAGGAGATATGACCAATACATGTAGATCTATAGTTAGGATGTGCAATATTGTGTTCAGAGCTTCTGAAGGACAAATAAGTAAGCTCGAGCTTAACATTTTGGTCTTGGTTATGTATAGTTCCGGTTCAGTCATGACTTTACTCCTAGACCACAGTCTGTGGTCCAGATATCGTGTAGAACCAGAGCATTTGACATAATATCTCTAAACTCAGAGAGCAACATCGACGCCGAGTTTATAACGATGAGCCAAAGTAGTGTAAAGAATACGCTGCACTTTTTCCACTTGTTTGAACTGACGCTGTATCCAAGATTTGCCGTAACTATTCTAGATGTTAAGATCTACGTACGTGTTTACGTTATTGAGGGCACCTTCAATGTCTAAGATGGGTTCCATTTGTGGGATCTTTCTATTATTCTGACAACCTCATGTAGAGTTTTCTCTGTTGATCCTGCTTTAATATAGACATGTTCACTAGTTGAGAGTCGCGATAAGCTGTAAAGTCGTTGCCAAATGTGTGATGAATCTTTCCAAAGTTTTAAGCTGAAAAGATAAATGATTAATAGAACGAGGGTTCTTCACATTCTCATGACTTTTTCGAAATCTTTGGGAATAAAAACGACATTAACGTTTCTCCTGGCCGAATATTCTGGAGGTTTTTTAGCTATATCTCACTTTAAACTTAACAGTTGCATTCAGCATAGTCCCCTAAATACTGAGCATTATCTTAGCGCCATAGATATTCGGCATTTGTGTCGATTCGTATGGTTGGTCAAATTTCACAAGCTCACACTTCCAAATGGCAAGACAAAAGCGGGACTCACAAAAAACTCACCATATTATGCGAATACCGAATTTTTTTAAGTTTTCAACATACACGAATCTCCCTAATGTTGCATTTTATGTTCGCATGCAACTTGTTTGTGCAACTAAAAGACCAGTTTTAAGGAACCAACAAATAACAACAACTACTGGACAAGAAGAAGAAATGCATAAATCTATTTATGGAACTTTCAAATGTACTTTACTTCAACTCCACTATCATGTTGGGTATGAAGACGAAAAACAATACTGGTGATGACGATGATGATGATGATTGTGGTGGTGAACCCGCCTGCTAAACTTTTAAAATGTCAATCAATTGTCTGTAGAATGTCCGAGTTGTCTGACATCTTTTAAATGAACTGACAAAGACGATTTATGGTTAAACTTTAAGATGGCGTATAACAAACAAACAAACATATATTCTTATACGAACTAAATGCGAATGAGTATTCAGATACAGTCACTTGAACTTCTGCTGCAAAGTGATACTGATACTCTGACACAGCTACTAACTTGACCAGTGTATATGTATGTAAGTATGCAGTAGAAAGTAGCCAGTAAGTAGTTAGTACAAGTACTTTAATCAACATGAAAACCCGCACTACCACACACACCATTTAAAGTAATAATAAAAGTAAAGGTAAGACAGACAGTATGTCTCTGTGTAATAGGGTTAGACAGCACTTTGATGGACATATGAAATAGTTTATTTTTGTGTTAATTTGCAAAGTATTTTTATTTATACTGGGTTATTTTCAGTTTGAATAATATTAAGAAAACTTTATTGCAAAAAGTTTTTATATGAATTTCTTTAAAGATTGTTAAAAACGAAATGTTATCAAAGAATATGTAAGCAATTTTAATTGATTTTGACATAACTCAACTGCAGCTCTAGTTAAAGTGTCAAAATCTGAAATCAATATTTGTTACGAGTTCAATTATTTTTACTGCTGCTGCTGCTGTTAATTTTCCCTTACCACCTTTATCATTACCACTAACAAGTTTATGTCGGCATAGTAATAGTCACTCCCCAACTGTTTGCCGAACTATGTATGTCCTACTGTTCCAAAGCTTTGTTTGCTTTAGTTTTTGTTAGGTTTTTTGTTGCTTTCTGTGCCTTTCAGTTTTTATTACCAACATTGTTGTATTTAGTTTCATTTAAATGACCATCTGTCTATTCATTCATTTGGAAAATATTTAATTAATTTTTGCCAATATTTTGTATATCAAAAACCTGTACTACTTTTATTCACATCTATTCGTTGTCGTCGTTGGAGTTGGAGTTGGAGAGCAAACAAAAAAAAAAATAATCGTATTGCAATTATATTTCAAACTACACCACACCTACTTACTAAACTAAATACTACTTTATTTAGTACAGTGGGTTGTGAAAGTAATATTTCGATTTTAAGTTTACATATTCTAAGAAAATGGACAATATTTTTGTGGTTCGAAATCTCTCATGAACTGAATAAAGATTCTTTAAGTGAAAGTTATCATAACATTCTCAAAAGTACTAATTGAATTAATGTTGTTGCAACAAAACCAAAATAGACAGATTAGACGAGATCAGTACGGCTCAGTAATGTATTTATCACGGACTTAAGAATCTCAATACCCAGATTACGTACACACAAGGATCGTATGAAGTGACCATAAAGAAAGCACGAGAGGCTTTCTTAAAATATAAAAGACTGATGGTAGTAAAATGGTACGTATTCTAAGTGGACTACTGGCACAGCATCCCCACTTACACAGACTTAGGGCCGATTTTATAGTTCACAATGAGAGAATCAAATTTTGCTTAAGTTTAAGAAATTACAAAATTCTATCTATCTATCTATCTATCTATCTATCTATCTATCTATCTATCTATCTATCTATCTATCTATCTATCTATCTATCTATCTATCTATCTATCTATCTATCTATCTATCTATCTAACTATCTATGAAAAAAAATCCTTAAATGACCCATTTCACCCCCTGTTTGCATACTTCAGCCCCACTGTCTATATAAATATATATAAATAAACTGTGGTAATGTTATAACATTTGAAATGTATAAAAATCTAACATACCTTTTCGGTACGTTAGACACATTGATATATTAACGCCACCATAATTTTCAGGCAAAACTGAACACACGCAAACATACAAACATTTATTAAACAAAAAATTAAAAATAAAATATATAAAACTTGTCGCTCATTTAATGGTCTCGACAGTTTTAGTTTTATGGAAAACTAATGATTTTGATTGTAGAATTATTATATTAAAATAAAAGTGCATGAGTATGTGTGTAGGTATGTAGTTAAGTATCGAATGTGTATGTGTCTCTGATATTAATATCAATAAAACATTTTAATAAATCAAAGAAAAGGTCAAAATTTAATTAATTGAACGATTTTGACATTAAAATTAGAAAAATCTATAAAAATGGTAAATAAACAAAAATTAACCACTTACCACTTTATACCCGTCGTCATGCAATTTCGAATGGGGATAATTGATGTCATCATATAAATGCTTAAATTAAAAACTGTAATTCACAAAAAAACAATCATAGATTAACATTCAAAATAATCATATTTGGTTAAATTTAACTAAGTTATAATGCTAACATATGATATGTAATAAATTTGTTTAAATAAATTCTAAAAAATGCTTACATGTTTTAAGAAGAAAATAAAATCTAAAGAAAATATATAAAGCAAAAAAAATATATATATAAAACTAAACTCAATGACAGCTCATTCGTCAACTGTTAAACAAAAGAAATTTATAAAAGAAGAAAATTTGAACTTTTACATCAGCAACGTTTTCTTTTAGTTGTAGTTGTTGTTGCTTCTATAGAACTGTTGTCTTTTTCCAAGACATCTTATTCATCTATCCATTCATCCAATTCATCCATCCATTCGTTAGTTTGTTGCTGTTGTTGTTTCTTTCATCTCCAGCTGACACATACACACACATATCCTTACAAAAGTCTTTAGACGCCATGGGTGACGTTTGTTATAATATTGATGCAATGTCTTTTACATTGCATCATCTTAGTGGACTTTTTATCTTCGTTGTTGTTTTTTCTATTTTTTTTGTTGTTGTTCTATTTTTCTCCTCTCTAGCAATACAAAGTAAGTAAAACACCAACAACAACAACTATAACGAACGTTGCTTTCAAATCCATAAAGGAGATCTATCAAACTAAAGATGCATTTGTGCATTGTATGTGCCATGTGAAGGAGATTTAAAGGAATTTAATCACTATTTCTATTTTAGGGATATTCATCAACTATCAGATTTTGAAAGAATTAAGTTCAACGTACAATATAGAATCATTTCATCTGAAAGTTGTGCTGAAATACAGAGTCATTAAGTTGATCGTATCGAATTTATGTTTGAACCATAGGAAGAATAAAATGTGAAAAGAGATGTTGGTTTACGTGGTACGCGCGAACTGTCAAATAAAATCGAAGGGACTCCGTTTTTACGGGCCAATCCACTGTAGTATTTGTAGTATTAGATCCAACCGTAGCTGTAAGAAATCAATGAATATCATTCAGCTTTAACTTAGATATCTCACAAGGTTAAATATGAAGTGATTGCCAAGGAAGCGGTTTCTCTTTTCGGCCAGAGCAGAGCATTCACAACTGTCTTTGCAACTGCGACAATGATCATTGAAAGGGAGACAAAGCCGACTTGCGTGTCTACCTTTTACCCAGTGTCCTGTTATTTCTGCTATTAGCCTCGATATCTTCCTCCTAAGGTATCTTGTGCGTTTCTCATTGAAGGAGAGCTTGGCCCCTTTGCATGTGTCTAGGTTATTCCACCTATTTTCAGCTTTTTGAAGAAAGAATCTCAGGATGTTACTCTTGATAAAACTTAACGGAGTTGCTACTGAAACGGGTGGGAAATGTCAAGAGCAGATCCCGTTCTGGAGAGCTATCTGCCTGTTAATTACCGTAGTAGTCCCTATGCCTTGGGACCCAAACAAGGGTAATGTCAGACAGGCGACCCATCATTGACAGATCCTTCTTGCATTGTCTAACTAATAGGGAAGTAGTAGTATATGAGTTTAGTGAAAGTAGTGCCGCTTGACTATCGACAAAGATTTCTTTGTTGCCGAGAATATTGAGGTCTTGTAATACCCTACAGGCTGATTTTATCGCAAATATTTCATCCTGAAAGACACTACAGTTGTTGGGAAGACGATGGGATATACTTACCCCAGTTTCTTCACAGAAGACAACAGAACCAACACCGCAATTAATTTTAGAACCATCTGTAAAGATTCTGGTGTTATATTCGCTCGGTAGATTATCTCTACACCACTCGCTCCTGGAAGGAACTCTGATTTTGAAGACTCTATCAAAGTCCGCATGTGGAGTCGGAAGAGATACAATAGAATATTTACAATTACTACGACTTACAGCAGTTTTATCCAATTTGCAAAAAAAAACTCATTGTTCTGATGATCATGTTTAAGAAAGCTTCATTTATTCACTTTGTCGATCAAGACATTTTCAAAAGTTCATTAGTTCTTAAACTGGAAAGAGTATTCTGCAACCTTTTCCAATACTGATATGCAAAAGTCTTTATCACAACTTCAGTACGTCGCTGGGAAACCATTTAAGCTCAAACAAAAAGTCATTTAGTCAGACTTTCACTAGTTGCTTAGGCAGAAGTTAAAGTATACGTTTGAAGCTAATTTCAGTTCCATTTTATAGTAAATACCATCATACTTACTAACCACGAAGTTACTCAACTTGAAGAGGATGGTTTGGTTTCCCACTTTCGAAGTTTTGAAAAGTTTACACCTCCAAACAGCAAATTTTTACGGGTGCTTTTCCTTTAACTGTCCATAACCTTTGATCATTCAATTCTCTCTGTTGAATGAAAAACCTCTTGGTAATCCATCCTCAACGACGGATAGAAGTACTATCAATAACTCTAATCAACCGCGACTGTAAACCGGGGCTGTCACCTTCAGTTCGATCAGAGAACCCAACCTGTTTGTTAGTCTTATTATTGAATATATGTAGACCTTCTAGGTGCACATGGAAGTTCAATGAATCAAGATAAAGCTCACCTACCCTTAGAATCAAACTAATTGTTCCTGATTTTTATATATGAATGTATTTGATAAAAGAGTTCTTGATGATAATACAAAACTGATGAAAGAAGAACTATCACTATCTCTACTGCACCGGGACTATAATTTGGGAGAGTCATTTGAATCAAGGTCCGAAAAAGGGTCTTACCAATCTGGTACCGCTGGAGCTGGTGGGCTCAGAACTTTTTTCCTTCCTAGTTATACCCTACACCACTATAGTTGGGAGGGTATTATACGTTTGTGCTGATGTTTGTAACATACAAAAATATTGGTCTAATACCCAATGTATACCGATCGATTCAGAATCATTTTTTGAGTCGATTAAGACATGTCCGTCCGTCCGTCTGTCCGGCTGGCTTTTTTTTATGCCATAATTACGTCAAATATTCTGCTATCTCATTAAAAATTGCCACAAATAAGTTTTATATAAGTATAAATGACACTGCAGATTTTCGTAAGGATCGGCCTATATTTGACCCTAGCCTAGCTTCGTCCCTGTGCCAAAAAACATGCTTGGTCCAAATTTCATCAAATTATCTTGAAAATTGCGGCCTTTACCTTGCGCATAAGGTTTACATGGACAGCCAGCCAGCCGGACAGACGGACGGACGGACATGTCTTAATCGACTCAAAAAATGATTCTGAATCGATCGGTATACTTTAAGGTGGGTATTGGATCAATATTTTTGTATGTTACAAACATCAGCACAAACGTATAATACCCTCCCCACTATAGTGGTTTAGGGTATAAATATATCCTTTTCCCAAATTTACCGAGGATCGGCCCATATTTGACCTATATAAAGCCTCATTTAGAAATTTTGTTTTTTTATCAATAAATTGCTTAAATATTTTGGAATTATATTCAACATAAAAGTTTCTTTATAAAAAGTAAAAATTTTAAAAATATACTCATGGTGTAGGGTATTATATGGTCGGCCATGCCCGACTATACTTTCCTACTTGTTTTTAAAATCGATTTTTATCGGGATAATTTCGCTGCCGCCATAACCAAAAATTGTTCATACAAAATATACAAACTACAGTTCCCTACACTCGAGCTGGATCCGCGGCTGCCTTAAAGACAACATCTACCCTGTGCCATTATGTTGAGAAGAAGTTGATATGAATAGAATGAGATTGTATCAGGGATAGATGGAACTAACCAACCCGTATACCCAATATTGCCGGATGGTTATTGTTACCTATCCTCGAGCAGTATTATATGAACTTATATCCACACATTTAGATAGTTGTGCTTACTTCTTAACTAATACAATTTAATGTCGAAATGATCTTTGGAAACTACCGAAACTTTTTGTACTGTCTCTAAGTCATCCATACCTAACTGGTTTATGTGAGTGCAGCTGTATTAAAGCATACTTTTGAAGACGTTAATTGATTTTTGAATTCTTCATGAAATCGTCCATTTAAATATCTGCTCAACTCAACATTTTTCATACATGTTTGTGAGTGTGTCATGTTCATATATGAAATGTTTGAATGTATTATTTTTTTTTGTCAGTAAATCTATGTGCACAATGTGATGTGGTGAGTAAAAGTTCATTCTGTAAACTTAGCGTACCATAATCTATCTTATATGTCCTGCATGTTTAGAAAATGCATTCATATTCATACTTACATCTCATATACATTTAATATAAAAAGAACATATTACATATATATTTTTAAGAGAAAAAAATAAAAAAACAACAAACTGAAACAAAATGGAACAGTAAGGAAAAAAATCTTTATATTTTCTTTTATAGTTTATAATATATATTTTTCTTTTAGACAGCATCAACGTTTGACGTTGACATATCAATCGACAATATGGCAGTCAATGTTGTTGAAGGCAAGGCCAGTAAGGATGTGTTGTAGGGCGAAGTGATGATATTTGGACTAATGCGATAAGAGGTGTATTAGTTGAGGACACTACAATGATAACACTGATTGATGGATAAAATATATATGTTTAAGGTTTTGAATCCCATCTGATAGTTTTTAATCTGCAGACAGATATAAAGCTTATCAATGTCTTATAAAGTTTTTGTAAGACCTGTATTTTCCAGGACTTTTCTGATTCATCTATTTAAACCCTTAATGTAGCTCTTTACTAAAGTCTCCATCAAATTGTTTCTCGCTACTATTTTTATTTTTATCAATCTTTCCTCCTGATACAATTTACTTCTTCTTTTCAATTTTGATATATGACCTAGACTGTTTATAGTTTGCTGCAGTCTTCAATATGTTATTCCTTTCGGTCGTTCGGTCCTGTGTGCTATTCAACCATCACCCATATGGACAGCAGCATATGTGAAGAAAAGTTTTTGAATGATTTTCATTTCGATTTTTTTTTGCTTTTTTCTTTATTTTGTTGCCACTTTTTCATCTTCTTAACATTGGCTACTAAGTTTCGTCAATTTTTGATAGGAGTTTGTATGAAAAGAAAAATGTATAAAGTTTAACAAACTCATCAATAGTCAAGCATATAGGAAAAGAATATATAAGAGGATAAAGTATAGAATGAATTGGTAAAAACAAAATGGGTCATAAGCGAATATAATAAGGACTACAATCGATATAATTCTAAAGCATGGTGATATTGTTTTGACCCACGATCGGATAATTACTAGATACCATTAAGGCGAAAGTACAAAGTAAATTTGTTGCTTATGAGCGAGCGGTATAATGCTTACGCAGAGGGAAATTGTTGCGACTCACCACCGACTTAGTACTAGATTAGCTTAACTTTTTCACGTATTTCCCGGTGCCCCATGACTTTTTTAAATTTTTCACGATATAGAGTGTTATTTGGAGTTCACATCTACAGTAAGCGGCGATTTCTAAAGAAACATAAGTTATTTTTTAGAATTTGATGTCAATACATGCTAAAAAGTATAATATCCTAAGATATCCTTTGAACACACATTTTCCATTTTCTATCAAAAATGATCAATATACGTAAAAAAAGTTGTGTTATGAAGTTATATCCACAAAAAGTCTAGCGGTTTAGTTTTGTGTGTGAAAGGATTAATTCGAAAGTATGAAGTAAATTTGTCCAGGTCCCGTTTTGATTTCTATTACCTTCCTCCTTTTCGGTGATTTACCATCCTCAGCCTTTGAATGGTTTCACTTGGACCTCTCACTTTCAGCAGCTATTTTGAATGTGCTGAGTGCGATCTCCAGAAAGTGTATGTACTCATTCCACAGCTTATTATTTGATGAGATCATCTTCATCGCGTTTATGAGGAGTACCATTAGCAGCATTCCTGACAATATTGTCGAGAATGTAAACAACCGTGACCTTTTTTCCTCGATTGATTGCCTACTTTGCGTCGTATTGAGGAGTATTTGTCAAGCTCTTTTTTTGACGAGAGGCGAAAGGATTCAATCGTATCCTTCGTGCGTTGTTTTGTTTCTTTTTTAATTTTAGTATCCACATATTAGTCCCACGAGTAAGTACCTAAGGGAGTAGACGATCCATGCATAATCGGGATAGATGGACTAGAATATGAGTTAAAACCGGTCCGTGTAGTATTACCGGAGGTGTGTCATCTTTTCTGATCTTTTTTCGTCGATATGTCGCTAACTTGGTGTCGCATTGAGAAGTATTTGTCAAAATTTTTTGAGAGACTGACTAACGTCATTTCACCAGGGACGAAAGGACCCAATCTTATCCTTCCTGTATTTTCGTATCCATATGTTGGTCCCACGACTAGAAACGTTAGGGATTGGACGATCCATGCAGTGACGGCGTACATGGCGACTGGAATAGGAGCTAAAACCGGCACCGGAGGAGTATCGTTATACCCTTAAAAGGAAATGTTGAAATCAACTACTTTAGAATATGCGAGGAATCTTGAATACAACATTGAACTTTGGTTAACCAAGAACCTTTGGATGTTAATCCTGCAATGACTGGAATCAGTATTTTTTCAAAAAGGATAAAAATTTCCAATGTAAGGTATCGGTGATCAACAGATACAAGTAATTAGGTGTAATCTAATTTAAATGAAGAAAACCCATAATGTCGTAGATGTCGTAGTTGGATCTGATGAAGCTTTGGTTAACCGAGAACCTTTGGTTGTTAATTCTGCATTGACTGTAATCTGTATTTTTACAAAAAGGATGAAAATTTCCAATGTAAGGTGTCTGTGATCAACAGATACAAGTAATTAGGTGTAATCTATGGCTGATTATTTAAATGAATATAATGTCGTAGATGTATTTCGTTGGATCTGATGAAGCTCTAACAAGAATCTGTATTTTTACAAAAACGGTGAAAATGTTGAAGGCAAGGAGGTGTCGAAGATGAAATACTTAGATGTAATCCAAGGACGATTGTTAAAATGAAAGCAACCCATAATGTCTTAGGGTATTCCTTTGGATCTGATGAACAGTTCACAAAATCATATGCAAAGTCATTACAAAAACCCTAAACAACCTTATTAAATACTATAGGGTATCGAAAATATTACAAATATCTCAATTTCTAATCAAACATACCTTTCAATCTACAATCACATATGAATATTAAAAATATGAAAAAAATCCCTAGAAAATCATTACAATAATATATTGAAATCTTTTATTGATTTAACACCAATCAACAGTCAAAGCTTAAGGACCAAAAACCCTGTAAACCAAAAGATTTATAACTTTAAAAGAATAATTAATTTATAATAAATAATTAAACATGTTTTCACTCTAAACAACTTGACCCCCGGCAGCAGTCTATTAACATCACTTTTAGTTGTTTTTCTACTCGAATTTCTTTTTTTTTAGGAAAAATCAAATTTTGTCATGTTTTAAATTTTAATGGTTTCAGTCCATTATCTTCTCTCATCATGTTGGTTATATTCGCCTGTTAGAAAAGAACAACAACATTAAAAAAAATTTAATTACTCGTATTTATTATAATGTCTGTGTTATTTTTTACCCCACTTCATTTCGGAGATGAGACCAAAAACGTAATAAAATAAAAAATGTGACAAAAATTTTTGTACAAAATAAAAAATTATAAAAAATTAAAATAAAAAAACAAAACATTTCCTCTTCTTAATTTTTGTGTCGTTTCAGGTTTCATCAAACTCTAAAATGATAATGAACAAAATTTTAACACTTGAACAATGATGCACAGTGGTTAGAGTAGTAAGATTGTTTAAATTCTTTTGTGACTTTATGCGTTCAAACCAAAAAGCAACTGAAGTTAGAAAACAACATTTTTACATTTAACTCAATTGCCTTGTTGCTGTAGGTCTAGTCCAGTTAACTAATTCCGTTATTACACGATTCCATAGCCTTGTTTGACTATGGAATCGCGCTAACTACCAAGTAATGTGAAAGCTGAACTCCCTCTAGTGATATTATATTACACTTTTAGTCCGAGGAAGTCCATCAATAACAAAGATGTTTCACATCAATGAAGAAATGTTTCATTTTCACATTGAAATATGAAATGAAACACAATAATTTTGATCTCTGTTTTTTATCAGTTTCGAGAAATGGTTCAAATGTTGCGAATTTGACACAAAAAGTAATGGGGTCATTCTTGATTGAAATCAGGCCAGACCATCACAGTTAAACTGTACGAAATGCAATTGATTCGTTTGATGCGAATTAAAACAACATCCTTACACTTGTATTAGAATACCTTTAACTTTTTTAAAAAATGTGAATTAAGAGGTTCGCTTTATAGTTCAGACCTTACCGCTTCCGACTACCATTTGTTTTGATTATATGTGCCTCACTTCTAAACATGATAACACGAAGGTATCCTTGACTTGTTGAACCATTTCTAAAGAAGGATTGATTCATAGGAATTAGAATCGGATAACCTAGCTATTGCACTTTTTTCCGTCTAGCAAGACTTCTACATCAAACATCATACTGTTTGGTTAGTCTGAGGAATAACCATAACCGAACTAACCGAACAAGGTCTTTGCAGCTGCATATAATATCAACTCCGTCCAGCAAGAGTTTTACATAGAACAGAGTAAAGAATTCCTCGAACTAACCAGAGTCTGCATGCCATCCCGCCAAACCCGTACTGATTCTTTTCACCAAATTAGAAAATTCCAGGATTCAGACCTCCGCGTTTGGATGGCGCTATTCTAGTTTTACAACCTAAACTCACGTGGAAACATTTGGAGAGAAGACAAGCTCTTAGACTATACATTGTACACTAGATATAGTTCGCAGTCGTAAGACATATTCTGCCGTACGGAGATCTGTTTTTGTACAGAGCGGTGGATACCAAGACTTTCCTCTCCATCAAGGTACAATGGCTGTTTAAATTTCACTTCTCTGGCTAGTCTAAAGACGATGCTAAGCATAACTGCCTTTGGTATACATATATTTGATATGCATGTTTGCCGAGGCTATAAACTGCGATATCAAGTGTATACTCGTCTTCGCCTCGCAAAGATTTGGCATGGGGTCTAACCAAAGCACCAGATAATCTGGGTGGTCGGTAGGTTGATGATTCTTCCTTCCTAATACTCAATATCGCGGAGAGAGAATGTTGTTTAAGGTTTGATATATCCTATGCAACCTAATGGGTTCTCTCTTCAAACAGGTCTGTGTACAAGGCACCATTTACTGGATTCCTGAACCCTATCGGCATTTCTTACCGTAGAGTGATCTTTATTGCCGAAACAAGGGCGTAATCTCGGTAGTGTGATTACTCGAGCTTTAAGAGGTTAAGGAATGCACTCATTAGATGATGGGATTGCATTTTAAACAATACAATATTTTAAGGCATAATATGGTTGGTAACCATCCGGTATATCCGGAAGATTGATTTCACCTGATGTTGGTGTTTGTCTACCTTCTATTGACATTAAGCTAGTGATTGCTTTTTTCTTGTCGGTGTGTGCATTGGGTTTGAGCCCGTGTTGTTAAAGGAGCCCGTGTTCCGTAAAGGGGTTACTATAGCAAAAGATTATATAGCTCGAGTACTTTAGCAAAGTGCTGTATATGGACCGGTTCATCCGTAAACAAATTTGCCACCTGTAATCTTTATTTAAGGATTCAGGGGCGCGTAGTAGTCTACCCAGATGTTGAAAAAGACCAACGTGAAGCACACGACATTTGTGTCTCTTCGACTACCTGGTCTTTATGGTAGAGATATATACCATCGGTGCAGTCGCGAAAATAATTCGGGAACTAAATCTCGAGAATTCGACTTTAAGTATATACTTGGACAGACTTGCTTCAATCAGGTCTCAAAGGCTTTTCACTCTTCACTGTTATCGATTCGAAATCACGTTCAATTGATAAGGATATAAGCACTTGAAGACATCCTGGTAAATGAAATGTATGTGCGAATCCAGGATCCCCTGGCGATCGTATCAAAATTGATAGATGACTAGGATTTGAGTTAAACGAACACAGGCGGTCAAATATCACCACTTGTAGAATATCGAGAATCATCTGACCAACTCTGACAACGGATAGAACTAAGAATATCTTGTCCCTTAGTGAGAACTCGATTAGACTGGTATAATTACTGGGCACTGTATGATTGAACATATGTTTGTATGTTGGAACGTATAGGCTACCCACGTATCAAAATTGATAACAGACTGGGATTTGAGTTAAACGAACTCAGGTGGTCAAATATCACCACTTGTAGAATATCGAGAATCATCTGACCAACTCTGACAACGGATAGAACTAGGAATATCTTGTCCCTTAGTGAGAACTCGACAAAGAAGAAGTAAAATCGGTACTCAGCCTTACAAGAGCACAGACTACTTTATTTTGTTAGAACTCTTATCCATGATCTGGAATGTCTCAGAGATTCGTCACTAGTAAACATGAGCGGAATTATTGGAAATACCGACTGGATTTCACGAAAACAAGTAGTCAACGAAACTAGGAAAGGAATGGCGATTCTAAGAGTATCACAATGGGCCACGAGGGCACCATGTGAACTCGCTAACCAGCAAGAAACCCATGAAACCTAAACCTAAGTATATGTATGTGAAACAGATGTGTCAACAAGATCTTTTCAGCTGAATACAACTTTAACAAACATTATTTATACTTTCCTTTATTATACACTTTTATGTCCTTACAACAAATCAGCCAAAAATATATCATATGAGGGACACTCTTATGATATATTTTCCCAAGGAAGATTTTCTATTGATTCAAAATAGCAGGTGAAAAGTTATCTCTAAGTAGTAGTACCAGTGTATTGATTAGTTTTAAGGATTATATATTCTGACATCAAAATTACTCATTTAAACCACTGTTTAAACTCGTAGATGACCATAAAAATATAAAAAAAATATTGTTAAAATAAACAATAAAGTTTAAGGATGAATTCACCTTCTTTTGACACTCACTCCAGTTCATGTTCATTTTTTTGATTTTTTCATCATCATTATTATTGTTGTTGTTTTTGTGTGTTTTTATTATGATGATGATTTTATTAAAAAATCTGTTTATAGTGTTAATGGTAAGTCATTGTGCATCTTCTTTACATTTGGAATATTCAACTACAAATAAAGTAAGGGGTAGGGTATAGACACCGACATCGCCTGAGAGTTTGAGTGAGTGCGTTATTTATTGTTTCATGTCCTTTTTTTCTATTCCTGAGTCTGTAACAATATTGTTGTTATTATAATTTTGTATTTTGCCCTGTTTGTCCGTTAATTTTTTAATGTTGTTTGATGAAAAAAAAAATTATGAAAGATGGAGAGCAGACAAATTAGACAATGTGTCAATGTTTTTATGTTAAGTTTAATTAATAGATTGATGTTCACTAAGGAAATAGGAAAAATATTAGAGATTGTAGCATACAAGTGGGGGGAAGGTTTTGTGGGATGTTAGAGTAGAATATTGGGATATTTTGAAAGTTATTGGAAAAAATTTAACGAAAATCTAATGAAATTATACAAAAATTTTACATATTTTAGAACTAAGTATTTAAAAGATTTTCTGTTTTCGAAGTGCTTGAAGTTGGTTATGTATAAACTGTCATGAATTCTATGAAACTTTATGTTATTATTTAAGAAAAACAAAAGAAATCCTGTTTCCACAAACAACCCAGTTTCCCATACCATGTTAAAAAATAATGTCACGTCGACATGTCAGTGGCAGATAGAAAGACAGACAGATGGAAAGACTCCAACACGACACATTGACTGACAGCTCCAGAAGACGACAAATACATAGTGGCAAAAATCTTAAATCTACATACTCATACTTACACAAGGATTTCATTTTCTGCAGCTTTTGCTCATCTTTATTTACTACAACATCTTCTGTTATCAATGTTTCTATTGCAACAACTATTAGAGCTGCATATGTTGTTATTGGAGTTGCTGTTGTTACAGCAGCTACTTGTTATTTTTGTTATTTAACACAGAAAACTATGAGATGCAACTTAAAAAAACATTTCTCTACATTTCCTTATAGTTTTCTTAACACTTTTGTAATACTTCCAGTTATAGTTTCAGTTACAGATACTCAATCTTAAATTCAAATAATACAATTTAGTTATTTCGTTTTCTTTTTTAATCTTCATGATACTTGAAGGATCTGGTTGACTTGCAGTTTTGAATTACACTCGGAATATATTATGTTGAGGTGGGACAAAGAGAATATTCCAAAAGTAAGTAGAAATCTTTAAAAGTCTGAAAGTGAAATGGGTATCCCAAAAGAAAGATTTTAATACTTGAACTTTTTCAGAAACTTAAAACATTGTCGAGTTATAATGACTCCAAAAGTTCTTAATATCCGAAATACGAAAAGATAAAAGGGTTAATTTTATTCCCGACAAATGAATAACATAGGGCTGTATTCTCTTCTGAAAAGATAATGTCGAAAAGTAAACTTTCATGGACTGTCTCAGAGAGAGGAAACAAATAGTCAACGAAACTGGGGAGAGACACTATTCTCTTAACATAAGCGAATGGCGACTCTAAGGGTATCACAATGAGCTACAAGACCCCCGAGTAAACTCGCTAACTAGCGAGCAACCCACCTGACTGCCGAACAAGGACTTTTCAGGTAAATTCAACATCAATTAACTTAATTTCCAATTTCCTTAATTTCACCCTTTGTGTTCTAACAACATATCATTCAAAAACACTACTCTTGCACTTGTGTTAGAGTCACTGAAATACTCTAATATATTCCACTATCCTCTTAATGTCATACACTTGGCACCGAATCAGAACCTTTAGATCTATAACTTTTTGTATAGGTTCTCTTTGAAAATCCATGGAATTTTTTAAATTTCTAAAATAAATCGGGATGCGAAGTAGGATGAAGATGAAAAGTATGAAGAGAATATAGATAAAATATTTATTATTACTTGCAAGGAAAGCGGAATGCGAAATAAAATGAAGAAGAATAGCCAAGAGAACGAGTTAGTTTCAGAGCATGACACCAAATTTGTTGGATCTAAGAAGAAATTTTCTTGAGATTAAGAATAGAAAGATCACTGCTAAGCTGATTGGTCGTCGAAGCGGCCCTATTTTGACAGGACAATGTCGGATTTGTCAGTTTCAGAACATGATACCAAATTTGTTGGATCTAGGATGATATTTTCTTGAGATTAAGAATACAAAGGTCACTGCAAACCTGATTGGTTTGTTATCTTCGAAGAGGCCCGATTTTGACAGGACAATGTCGGATTTGTCAGATGTAGTATTGTATAGTATTATATCTAACTATTAGAAATCTTAGAATATTATTAGGTTGATGCCTAGATTACTCATCAAGGTTGAATATAAAGTAGAACCATTTTACAGCCATCAGCTGTTTTAGGATATTATTAGATTTAGACCTAGATATCCCAACTTCTAAATTCTAAGGAAACAGCTTTTCTTAGCGGCTTGAGCAAAAAAGTTTGGAGAACATTTCTTCTTTTTCACTGTCTTTGCAACTGCGACAGTATTAGGTGAAGGGGAGCCCAAGCAGATTTGCATATCAGAATAACACTCAGCGTCCAGTTTATACTGCTATCAAACTCAATATATCCCTTCTATTTCGGGCTATAAGAAGTCTCCGCTCATTGAAATATGTTGACAATATCTTGGCCCCTTTATATATGTCTAAGCTTTCCTATTCGTTTTCAACCTTTAGAAGAATGATATTTCTTTTGATGAAACATAATGGAGTTGCTACTGAAATAGAGTTCGAGAGTTGATCCAGAGTAGATCCCGTTCTGGCTAACTCATCTGTCTTTACATTTTCATGATAGTCCTTAGGACAGTATAATGTCAGACATTGCAGTTATTGGTTAGATAGTGACAGATACTTATACCAACTTCTTCACAGAATACACCAGAGCACTGCGAAGCTATTTGGGATCTCATGTGCAGACCAAAATTGTTCATTATCGTCATTAGAACGTTAGGTTATGTTCACTGACGGAAATAAGATAATTAGTTGGTGAGATGTTGAATATATTCTTAGATAATAGTAATTCAGCATCCAAAATACTTACTCTACCAGTCCTTGATGTTTGGAAGTAACTTTCTGAAATTTCAGTTATCTGAGAAATAATCTCGTTATTGAAGTTTATTCCGTAGAAATATACGTGTATCGGGAATACGTTTCTTAATATGGAGGTACATATTGTAGTCTCGATAAAACAGGGAAATATATCTTAGACAACTTGATTTCATCAATCGGATTAGTAAATGTGAGATATACCTAGTGTCGAAATTAATAAAATCCACGTCCATCTTAGACCTGGTTCATACTACGAAACTTTTGACTTTTGTGTGTTAGAGAAAGAGAAAAAAATATCAACCATCTCTTTCTCTTACACACAAAACGAAAAGTTTCTCAACAAAAGTTTCCCAGTGTGAACCAGGTCTTAGTTGTCTGGAATACGAAGAACTCATACTTTTTTTTAGTTATTGTCCTTGGTAATTGTCGGAATTGATAAAATCCAATAACATGTCTATATTGTTTCATTTATTTTTTGCATTTTTCTTATTATGCCATATTCTGGAAAATTTCTCTTTAGATCTTTATATAAATTTACACTGTTATCAATGTCTCATCTTATAAACATAAGAAAAGCAATTGTTTACTTATAACACACGAAAATTTTTGAGTGTATATAATTGTTCATTATCATCGTTATCACTACGCTTGTATACAAGTCCTTTTTTTTGAAGTCCTTGAGATAAACAACAACATTTAGTTACTGCCAGCATATATTACAACAAACAGTGCTTAAATATGTATGTTTATTATAAAATGTAATTGCATTGTTTTTATTTGCTTGCATTTTTCCATGTATCTGAATAACGTATGAGAGTATGGGTGTTTGTTGCAAAATTTGCAAATCCCAGTGGTGTTATAAGGAGCGTATATGTATCCTTGGGTGATTTAAGTTAATTTTTCTTAATCTTCTTCTTTAGTGTTAGTAAGTAAGTCACATTTTAAGCCACACTAAACTGCAAGGCATACGGTTTCTAACAGTTTATTTATATGTTTATATATTACATCAGGTCTATGAATGACTGGGTTAAGTCTCTGTTATGTCTACCATACTCCTACAATCACTCACACTGCTTCATTGCGATAATTTTCCTAATGTGATGGTTTCAAGCACAAAAAGATGAAAGTAGAAATCTTTATTCCTCGAATTTTGATGAGTAATATGTTTTTTTTTTCAAACACAAAATAATTCTATCGGATCTTATAGCAGAGATCCGAGATTTTTAATTTTCATGAACTATGTCGTTGCTCTCCGAGATGCAAAACATCCATTTACAGCAAAAAAGGACTTATTCTTACTCGCACACTGTGGTTAATTCGATATTTAAGTCGAAGTGCTTTACGTGAGTACCTGGCGTGTAGCCCTATCTCACGATGGACTGGGTGACTAAAACTAAGCAACAACTCACCACTGCTCCTTTGTGTAAACTACACGCAGGTTGCAATTTATGTATTTGGATGTTCCGGTTGTATCCATATAATCCTTTGGCATAGTAGTCCCGTTTGGGAGGGACAGGTGTCATGAGCAAGCTTAATTTAATCCAGACAAAAAAGTCGCCCAACCACACTACTGAGATGGCTTTGTTGATTCGCCAACAGCACCTAGAGGGACGTAAATGTTAGTCCAAAACATGGATCATATTAATTGACAAGACTTTGTTTCGGTGGTCACAAAGATGTGTGATAAGTTGAGCATGTTTTAGAATAAACTCCAACGCACTCAGCCATGTAGGAAAATCGCTGATTAGTTAAAGAAAGGTCAATGACCATGCACCACGTCCTTTATCCGTCCCTTCTTGCTAGACCATAGTCTAACACATCGTTATACGATCACTATATTCGTCAAATTCATTAATTAGTCCATTCTCTTTATAGAATCAGAGTAGACATCAGAAAACATCGTCTTCTTACAAGTTTGGGTTTAAAACACAGTCACTACGGCGATTCGGAAGGAACATAGTCAACTGTGGTCAACTAGCCACCCGTAGTATCAGACTATGTGCTGCTCTGGTTAGATCGCTTTTAAATTATCCAGCGCGAAGGTTAATCTGGTATGAATAGAGTTAACGCTGAACATAATCGGGCAGGATAGGTTAATACATTGGTATCTATCACTTGTATCAGATACCTTTCATCATTCGCCATTCAACCCAGCACAATTATCATTCATTTAATGCACTCATTGAGAAAAACATTTGACTCCACCGTCAATATGAGAGAGGTTTAAACTTCGGTGGAGTCATTCAGATAAGGCCTAAAGATTAGCGCACTTTGCACAATGGTACTGCAATGGCTGCAGCAGAGATAGCTCGACTGATTGTACAATGTACATGGACCAACATCAGCCATATACAAAATTGATTCCCTTGTCTTTGTAAATCACAAACTATAAGAAGCTCATGTACTGGAGTGCTTACCAGTAATGTTTCTTGAAGTCTTTTTGAATCTCTTCCCTAAATTCCTTCGATGACCATTCTTTCAGTTTAAAAGAAACTTTTTATCTTTTATCACACACTCTCTCTCTCTCTCTTTCACAAATTTCAAATTCATAATTTCTATTCCATTTCAAATTCATAATTTCTATTCCATCTACATATAAATATTATAATTAGTTTTGATTGAATCATATCTGGTTATTGTACAATTTTAATATTATTTCATTATATTATTTACGAAAACTGTTTGCTAACTTCAATTAAAATACTTCAATGAAATAAAATTATTAAAATTATATTAATAAATAATAAATATTTTTATGATATTAGCTTGTTCACACTGTGCATATCAAATGAATGTTAGACAACATACGGCAAAATAAATGCAAAATATTAGGGGGAGTTCATTAAACGCAGTAAAACTAAAGAATAATTCAAAAATTTATCAAACTTATTTCAAAAATATCAATAACTATTAAAATCGAGCATTAAGAAAGACACTTTTGACAAACTCTTACGCTATGTTCACACGACAAAGTTATATTTTCGCTCTAGCACTTGAGCATAACGATGATGTCGTAAAAACCCGTAATTCACAATTCTAAATCAAACGGTGAATTGAGAGCTTTTTCTTTAGTAATTCCTTGATTCTTTTGAGCTTGAATATCCCTACAAAATTGAAAAAAAAAACGCATAGACTATTGTAAAGTATTTTAACACGCATATCGCAAAATAACATAACAGTTGAAGTAATTACACAGTAATGCCCAATTTACATAATTGTCTCGAATATATAACAATAAAACAACATATTAAATAAACAACAACTACAATGACAATGCCAACATACATATGTATATATATATGAGCAGAACCCACTCACAAATTTTAACAGTAGTACCCTGTTTTGCTAAACAGCAGCTAAATATTTATTGGTATATTGGGTGTACAAACTGTTTGCTAACGCTGAAAGTATTCGATTAAATTGTTGCCAAAAGAGAATCAAATTTCTTATCAAAAGTTGATATATATTCAAATATAGAGTCGTTGTTCAAATCTTTAAACTAAAAACAGCATAAGAAACGTCCTTATCTCCTTAGCTCCATAGCTTTTCCCAGCTTTGAACTGTTACTTTCTCATCAACGAATAACTTAGACCCTAAACTATCTGAACGGACAACGTCAGTATATTTCACTTTCGAAACTACTCTACACCATATTATCATATATCAAGATTGTAATCTCTGGAGTAGATACTTGTAGACACGTAATATCCTTCATCGAGCAACACATTCTATCCGAGATACCATTGTCGAATCATTGACAAATAGAGTGTTTCTTTTATTTGTTCTAAAACTGATTCTGTTGTCGCCAGAATATTAACATTTTTAAAAATTCAGACCTATAATAGTGATCGTACTCCGATTGACTGTTCAACGCTTATCTATTATACACAGTTGCTTTCTCAAAAACTATCTAAACGGACAACTAATCATTACTACATTTCAATCAAATTGTCTTTTTTATAAGAAACGACTGTAATCTCTGGAATACATTACACTCGTAGACAATTGAAAAATTTTGCCAAAATCATTATGGTTCCAAATATATCGGGATATTTGATCGAATAACTTAGAACGATCACTATTAATGCTAATGATCCCCATTCTATTAGAGAACCCAAATTGTGATCTCTGGAATACATTACAATCTTGAACATTTGAAACATTCTGCCAAAAGCATTATATTTCTAAATATTACAAGATCCTTGGTCATGCAACTATGAACGATAATGCTAATGATCCATATTCTATCAGAGATACTAAATCATAATGAAAGATAATTATCACTGATTACAATATTTTGTTACCTATAGAAAGTTAGGTAGTTAGTTAGTTTGAAAGGAGGATATATATACATCAAATGCGACGTAATACACCCAGGCCTCTATCCAGCTTAACCAGCGCATCAGATGGGAATCGAACCCACCAACTCCGTTTTGCTCAAGAATTTCTCGAGCAAAGATAGTAGTTATTTCTCTATCACACTTTCTTGAAGAAAAATGATATTGTTATCGACATATCTAGATTTTCTGATCCTTTAACAAAGTTCAGTCGTTAGTTTTGAACTAGTTGTTGGATAGTAGGATCTTATAGATGGTCAAAATTGTTGTGATTTCTTTTCATACATTCTTGGAGAATGATTTATTGGCATATTAAGATATTGATCATGATGCTGTTATCGACATATCTAGATTTTCTGGTATGATTCATTACCGAAGTTCTGTCGTTAATTTTTTTAAACTAGTTTTAGGATAGTACGATCTTTTAGAAGAGATAGGTCCAAATTTCTATAAAATCAGAGAAAGTCTGATTTCGTCGAGGAATGAAAATAGTAATTTTCTGATTATTTACTAAAGATATGACGCCAATAGGAATTAGAAAGGCAGGTCTCAGTTCCTATAAGATTTGTCTTTAGTAGTTCCAGTAAAGCTTTACTTGTGTTCTATTGGGACAATTTGTAACGTCTGGAAAGAGTCAAGAGAAGGAAGGAAAAATGTTTTTACGGAAAAGTAGCGATAGAGACGGTTAAGATGATATAGAAAAGGAGTGAATAATGGAGATGTAAACGAGTCCATAGAGAAGTCGAGATCATAGTTTATCACACACCCACTTCGACTTAGGAATACGTTCAGGTTGAATAGTTGACAGATCAAATCAGAAAATTATTGCTACCCTATTGCCTAGTCAATTACAATTACACAGAAAATGAGTAGTTGTCTCCTCCTTCTCTTCGTCTTGATAGCTCCTGCAGAAGTGATTGTATGGAAGGCCAATGTGTCTTGCATGGTTTCCACTCTTGGAATGACCAATAAGAACTGATAACAGAGCACACAGCTGAAAACTGGTGTGCCCTATATATAGGATGTTTTATAAGGATCCATATTATGTCATAACCAATCGAGCAAGTATACTCCTGAGACCACCGGTCTAGAGCTGAATTGAAACGAAAGTCGTTTATTTGTTTTAATAAAGAATACTTCAATGAAGAACTCAAGTGACAGTTTTTGTACATGGATGTGCTGTTCCATGCACAAGTACTTTGCTAAAGTACTCGAGCTATCTAATCTCTTGCAATAGTAGCCCCGTTGCGAAATCAAAGGAAAAAACCAATCACTAGTCTAAAGCCAATAGGAGGGGGGATAACTGTAACATCAGGTGAATCAAGCTTCCGGATATACCAGAAGATGACCCCCCTAATGATGCCATAAAAGATTGCATTATTTAAAATGCACTCTCCATTAACTAATGACCCATTCCAGGGCATTCCTTAACCTCTTTAAGCCCGCGCCCTGTTGTTTTGGCAACAGCACCTAGAGACATATTTGGTAGAACTTCCCTGAAGCGTACAAAGGCATACTAAATTAGTACTAATATCCAATATATGAAGACTTTTCCGATCTTTCAGCAATTTTCGCATTAGTTCCATTCCCATGATCATAAAGATTACTTTACGGGATGACAGGAAACCTGACAATTCCCCATTATATACCGGCGTCCTACTACGCGATCGGTAAGAAATACCGATCGGGTTCAGGAATCCAGCATATGCTACTTTGTACACAGACCTGTTCGAAGAGAGAATTATCCAACCCATTAGGTATAGGATATATAAGTCCTTAAACTAATATTCTCTTCTCGCGATTTTGGGTATTAAACCACAGCCACTACGTGGATCTCGAAGGAACCTCATCCAACCAATTTATAGTGCCCTGGTTAGACTCCATGCCATATTATTTCTAGACGAAGCCGAGAATACATTTGACATCACCAGTTAATAGTCCCGCCACCAGTTAATAGTCCCAGTATCTCTTTTTCCCGGGATTGAACTAACACTAAGGTAACATGCCCCCGGGGGAAGTAAAACAGACGTGTCGGTAACTTTTCGCATCTTAAATTGTTTTATCTTGTGCAAGTTCTGACACAAGATTCAGAAAATATATATAAATTTACTGATACTACCATCGTTCGATAGATAACAGTAGTAATGAAATCTTTTTCTTAAGATCGTATACGATTTAAGACATAAGTGCTGATTCAAGTTTCCCAAATGTTAGTTTACTAATATCAGAATTTCTAGTTTCTAAGCGATGTCGATGTATAAATTGTTATTGTTAAAAGCGAAAAACTACTCAAATTAAACTTCACAAAGTTACATGAAAATGGATGGAACCAAAGTTTTCGAGATCTTCTCCTACAGTGGTACTTTTAAGAGTGATTTCAAGTTTCTTTATCAAATGGCAATCCAGTGATTAGACTTTTGAAATTTATTGTCATTCTTTTCTAGTTTATTCGAATAATCGATTATTTTTAATAACAACTACACCACGATAACAGTTTGACTGAATGTTTGTCATTTCATATTCATGCATGGGGTCATTAACAATTTCATTTATTATGCTGCATAATGTTTGAAGTAGAATACTTACGCACATTTTGTACGAGTGCGTATGCAAACTCAGCAGCAGCAGCACCCAAACCTGGTCAATTTAAATATGCACCCTCATATGTTCATTCATATTTACATTTACAAATGTATAAAACATCAAATACATATACATATACATATATCTCTGCCAGTCTAAAATTATCAAACACTTGTCAGTTGGGTATTTGAATTTGTTGTTTGAAACAGAGTTGCATTTACTATTGCATACAAACACCCAAACCTCCTGTTGTGGAAAGGCAAAAGTATGAGTTTATTGCAAGAAGATGGTTAAAATAAATATTTTAATGGGTTTTGATTGTGGTTATGCTGATGTTGACGACGACGTCAATGTTGCTGTTCATGTTGATGATGATGATGGCATATTACTGTCATTCATCGTCATTTTTGTTGCAATTGTCATAAATTTTAATGTCACACAAGTACAGTTTGACAAATAATTTTAAAATTGATATGACATGTTATTTATGACAGAGATTTAAAATATAAAAATAAAAATTTCTACATTTAAATAAAACGATAACTGACAATAACATGCAAACTTATTTATTCCTTTGGTATTTTGTTTTTTGCAACTTTTATTAATCATTATTATTGTTTTTTTTTTCTTGCATAAAATCTGTAATTGTGCGAGTATGTTTGCATTAATTCATTTCAAATATATGACAGCTGTCATTTATAAAGTCCTCAAATTGTGCATATTTTTGTTTAATTAACATTATTTTGTTGGTTAAAACATTAATTTTAACTTTAAATATTAATTGATTATAAAACAAAACAAGTAAGAAATTATAGTCGGGCGATGCCGACCATATAATACCCTACACCTGTTACAAAAATAAAACGTGATTTAGTATTCATAATAAAGCATTTAAATTGAATTGAACCTTGCCTCAGATATATTGAAGCCATTTATTGTTGAGAAAAATTGTAAATATTTAAGTCAAATTTTGAAGGGGGCATTTTATAGGGGCTAGGGTTTAATAAGGCCTTATAATTATAAAGTTCATAAGGTTCATCAATGCTAGTATGGAACTTGGTTTTGCAGCTTTTTGTCGAGATACGTGTATGTTAAACATAATTCTGATTTAAGAGCACTATTCGAAGGGTCCAGTTGTATGGATAAGCAAAAAAAAAAAATGGGCCAATGTTAACCACTTTCAGTAGGCTTCGAAGATCACGTGCCAAATTTCAGGTTGATTACAAGACTTAAAAGCCCTATTCGAGGGTTCAGTTGTATGGGGGCTAGGCGAAATAATGGACCGACCTTAAACATTTCCATATCTTCGTCAATGAGACAGTGGAAGGTCATGGATCAAATTTCATTAAATTATCTTCAAAATTGCGACCTGTTTACATGGACGGACGGACAGAAAACGATTCTGAACCGATTGGTTTACCAATATTATTGCGTATTACAAACATCAGGACAAACCGAATATATCCTCCGCACTAAAGTCGTGTAGGGTATAAGAAATTATAGGACAGCAGAACTATTTTATACCATTCACCTACATGAGAATTAACTAACTAACTAACTAACCAACTAACTAACTAACTAACTAACTAACTAACTAACTAACTAACCAACTAACTAACTAACTAACTAACTAACTAACTAACTAACTAACTAACTAACTAACCAACTAACTAACTAACTAACTAACTAACTAACTAACTAACTAACTAATTAACTAACTAACTAACTAACTAACTAACTAACTAACTAACTAACTAACTAATTAACTAACTAACTAACTAACTAACTGACTGACTGACTGACTGACTAACTAACTAACTGACTGACTAACTAACTAACTAACTAACTAACTAACTAACTAGCTAACTAACTAACTAACTAACTAACTAACTAACTAACTGACTGACTGACTGACTGACTGACTGACTGACTGACTAACTAACTAACTAACTAACTGACTAACTTACTAACTTACTAACTAACTAACTAACTAACTAACTAACTAACTGACTAACTAAGTTAAATGTTCTATTATGTCAAGAAAAGTTGGCAAAACTTAGTTTTATATAACTCTTAATAACATTACCGATTTTTGTAATGATCGGGCCTCATTTAAACCTAGCCCCCAATACAATCTCCCTTCAGAAAATGACTTGAAAGTCGAAATTCTCCTATAAACACTAACAACACCTTTAAATTCTACATAAATAACTTTGAAGTAGACGTGAATTCCTCTAATAACCTTTAGAAGGATAAGCCCATATTTTCCCCTAATCGCCTTTGAGTCCTCCCTCTTGTTAAAAAACTATTTTTTTTTTTTGCCAAAAATAAGTAAAAATATTATGAAATAAAGTTAAACAAGTAATATTTCTATATTCGGCTGTGCCGAATCTTATATACCCTTCACCAATTATGTTTTAAAAAACAGTTTTTATTTATTTTGTATCTCTGCACACGTATCACACATAACATACACACAAACAAATATAAACTGTAGCAGAAAGAAATATTAACCGTTGTACTGTAATACCACCGTCAAACTGTATTACCACCGTCAAACAAATTATTGCTGTATTACCAACATATTACTGCTTTATCTCCTTGTTCTTGTTATACCCACTTACCTTCGTGTGAACAGAAGTAATGCAAACATACAAAAAATACACAGCTGAATAAACCAAATACATATCCACACGCACATGTACATCTTTATCCAATTCACAGTGTTGTTGCATTTTTAACAAAGCATGAAAAAAATGTTCGGATCTCGCCGATATCTGGGACGGACAGACAGACAGACAGACATGGCTTAATAGACTCCGCTATCTATAAGGATCCAGAATATATATACGGAAAATTATATTATAGAAATTACAAGCGGAATGACAAACTTATATATACCCTTCTCACGAAGGTGAAGGGTATAAAAACAAATCAAATGCTTTGTTTCAAATAATCCCCATTTTTAACATACTGACTGGTGTACGATATCATGTCGTCGGCAATACCCGACTATACATTTATACTTCTTTAAGTTGCATATAATTAAACCACTTTCAAGAGTGGAGCTAATATAGGGGTCCTCATAAAATTGTGTACATAGATATCTATGTCGAGGAATTTCCTTGCTATACACGAATACCAGTAATGAGCTTTGAAGTATTCTTTTGAAGAAGTCCCTATATGCGGGGTAGGATCAATTACAGGCCTATCGTAATAAAATTTGGTAGACAGATTTTTATTTATATTTAGCCGACTTGTGTCAAATTTTATTACTATACAATTATTTTTATGCCAGAATATTTTTGTAAAATTTCTACTCAACTTCAACAAGCTCTTGCATGGGTTCTAGGTCAAAGTGTGAACAGATTTGCCTATTTTCAATTCCAAACATTTATGATTAATGAATACATTAATGTAAAATATTTTAAAAAGTATTACACATTCCTAAGTCCATTTCTTTGATCTTACAAGAAAGAGTGTTTGAGTAGATCGGTATACTGTAAGAAGAGCAATTTTGCATTATGTCAGTCTTGTAGTATATCAGCGACATGTTTTGAACAAATTATTAAAGAATTTTAAAAAATATAAGGCCTTATTTGTATGTATGCATACATACTATGTATGTGAAATACTAAACTAAAGTGAAACACTAATGAAGCCAACATCTGTCCAATAAGCTGTCACATAAATCTGTCAGTTTATGAGGCAAATATTTGTGAATGACTGACAAGACGCAAGAATTTAACCAGGTTTACAATAGACATTCATACGTACGAGTTAACGTTTATATGTATGTATATTATTTAAATTGCTACAGTTTGTTTAACCCTATAATGATCGAAGTCAGAGGTATTGTTGTAGAATTTACTCATTCACTCATACTGTCTGAATGAGATACATACTTCAGCAAGCTGTATTAATGTATGGCATATATCGGTTTTTAGTTCCAATTACCAACACTAATTGGAACTAATCAAGTTAATCCAAGATCAATGGATCAAAGTTATTACAAGATGCTGTAGAAAAGCCTACTTTTGAAATATGGACAGGTAAGTGAGGTTTCAATCTCGGAAGACGTTAAGTCCATGTGTTACTAATAGATAAGATTTTCTTTAAATGATTTTAAAAGAATAACCAATGTACCATATCAAACTCTTCTGCGCTGGGTATTTTTAGACACAGCTTCGAACTTGAAGTTCTCCGAGGTCAAGCACAGAAACCGGGGAAGTACCACCATGGTCTGACCATTTAACGATCAGGTTTTCTGCTTATAGACAACGTCGCTATAAGCTCCACAACATATAGTTGTTGTTGAAAATATGCAACAGCTAGGAATGGGAACCACAAAATTTTATTTAAAAATTAACAAATAATATTATTCCCTTTTTACCACATAAGGGTTAAATTTATATTTTCATTTCATTATAATCGCATACCATGGCATTTAGTAATGCTGTATATAAGTTCATGAACATTGTCAGATCCTATAATCTTTAAATATTTTATGGTTCACACCATGGAATTTAATTAAAGAAGGGAATTTGTAAAGTTTTATTTATAAATTGGCACATAAATCATATTTATAGGTGAATTACTCATATATACTTACATATGAACATAAATATATCAAAATTTTAAATTTAAATGTTTTGAGGCGATTTAAAAATGTTAATAACTACAAAAGGGTAATATCATGTAAAGTGTTTAAATATGACATGTATATAGCCATAAGCTATAAATAGCTTTAGCTGTTTAATGGTAGATTCTTAGATGGGAACACAGTTGAAAGGTTATTAGCATAGATACAATTGAAAAACTTAAGGAATCAGGTCTTAAGGTTAATATTGAGTTTAATTTCTAAAAATGTTTTTCCAAATATGATTTTCAATTAATAATTCCCCATTGTATTTATGTATATGTAGCCAAAGTGTATGTGTTAATTGTTAAGGATGCTACCAATAAATTCAATATTTTATTAAATGTATTTTACAATAAAATTTTGTTGTTGCTGCTTGTGTCCCCATTATAATAATTATTATTAAAACTAATTCTATTTGCATATTATTTGTTGATTTATGAGTTGTTGCCATTTTTTGACAATTTATTTTTATTTATTTTTATTATAATTTTATAATCGCTTTTTTGTTGTATTTCATTTGCAGTAGTGGATGCAAAAATAGCAAATGCATATCCGATGTAATGAACTTAAATAGTTATTTACTTCGTTAGATAGATAGATAGATAGATAGATAGATAGATAGATAGATAGATAGATAGATAGATAGATAGATAGATAGATAGATAGATAGATAGATAGATAGATAGATAGATAGATAGATAGATAGATAGATAGATAGATAGATAGATAGATAGATAGATAGATAGATAGATAGATAGATAGATAGATAGATAGATAGATAGATAGATAGATAGATAGATAGATAGATAGATAGATAGATAGATAGATAGATAGATACTTAGATTGTTTGTTAGATTGTTAGTAAGTCAGTTAGTTATTTATTTATTTCTTGGTTGTTTTCGATAACGGTTGTTTTCAAAATCACACACAGTTTTTGTCCACATGTGCTCTTCTCTTAGTCTCAACTGTTCACTGTGCACTTTACGTGTGTATATTGTCAATTTGTATTATTGTATTTGTATTTATAAATAGTTATTAATTCAAATTTTATTTTAGGCATTTTATTATAATTACTATTGATATACCGACATAATGCTTCCCATACATACAAACACTTACATACAATACACATAATAAATTTAAATAAATATATTTACAATTTATTTATTTATTTACAGACATTAGTTTTTTTTTTTTTTGCTCGCAATTCACATTGTATTTGATGGTAGTGGTTTTTTGGTTTTTAAATAATACTTGAATTTAAATAAATTTTTTGTTGCAAACTAAATTATAACAAAATATTTTTTGTGTTGTTTTAAATGTTAATATTGGTTTTTATATATTGTAATGCTTTGTCTAAATATTTATAATAATTTTATGTAGATTTTAATACATTTTAACTAATACCTACCACTACAAAGAGAAGTCAATTTTTAAATAAGTAGTGTAGAACAGTGGGATAATTGCAAAAGAAAATATACTGCTTAGTCCCATTGTGAAACAGTTAAACGAATTCGTATCTAATTTTGCGTGAAAACATAAAATTTCGTTTATCTCGAAAACAGCAAAACCAAGCGAAATCTGTGTTCACTTTTATTTACTTTCACTTCAAAAACCGACATTTTGAGAGAAAACATCAATGTCCGTTTCTCTCGAAAACTATAAGAGATACAGGAAAAACAAGCAAAATCTGTGATAATTTTTATTTCATACTAAAATCGATAATTTGAGTGGAAACATAAAAGTCCGATTTTTTTCGAAAACTATAAGAGATAAGGAAAAACAAGTGGAATCTGTGATCACTTTTATTTCATACCAAAAACCGACATTTTCAGTGGAAACATAATGGTCCGTTTTTCTCGATAACTATAAGAAATACAGTAAAAACAAGCGAAATCTGTGATCACTTGTATTTCATATTAAAACTTGATATTGTGGCCTCCGGTAGGTTAGTGTTCTAGTCTGGTAGACCGGATGTGGTGGGTTCGATTACCACCTGAGACACTGGTTAAGGAGCGCACAACAGGCCCGATAGAGGCATATGTGTATTTCTTCGGATTTGATATATATATATATGTACATCCTCCTTCCGAACTAAGTAACTAAGTAACTAACTAACTAACTAACTAACTAAAGCTTGATATTCTGAGTGGAAACATAAAATTCCGATTTTCTCGAAAACTATAAGAGACACAGCAAAAACAAGCCAAAATTTCTGATCACTTTTATTTCAATCCAAAAACAGACATTTTAAGTTAAAACATAAAAGTCCATTTTTCTCTAAAACTACAAGAGATAGAGCAAAAACAAACGAAATCTGTATCACTTTTATTTCATACTAAAAACCGATATTTTGAGTAAAAACATAAAAGCCCGTTTTTCTCGAAAACTATAAGAGATACAGCAAAAACAAGCGAAATCTGTGATCACTTTTATTTCATATCAAAAACCGAGGTCCAATTTTCTCGAAAACTATAAGAGATACTGTAACATCACTGTAACTGGGTGATATTTTAATTTTGTTGTCACATTCGATCATTAATTTGTAGTCGTGACCAAACAAAACTAAATAGCAACAACAACAAAAGCAAAAAAAACAACTGTAACATTAAATTAAATAATACACAACAAATAAAATATTAAGTGAAAAAAATTTTAAAAATTTGCAAATATTTTAGAAACCAATCGTTGGTATGATGATAAACTTTATGTTGATGACAATTATTGTGGCCACCTCTTAACAAAGACAAACTAACCAGCAAAAAAAGGTGAACTTTTTGTTTTTTTTTCGGACTGAAAGAGAAGGAGTAACAATGATTTGCATTTAAAAACCATTTATTTATTATCATTATTATTTTTATTATATTGTTATAATATTTTTAAAAATTATTGTTTTTGTTGCTGTTGTCATTTTAATTCTAATTGAATTTTGTATATAATTTATAATTAAAAAAAAAAAACTAATAATACATACAGATATACATACATAGAAAAACAAAATTATTAGAATAATTAATTTTAAAATACATTTATTAAAACAAACACGCGACAAAAAAAAAAACTCAACATAGAAAATAATTATTAAAACTACAAAACAATGAGATTATGCGTTGATTATATATTATTATTTTTATAATTTAGTCAGGGTTGAAAAAAAAAACAAAAAACAAATACAGAATTTAATGCGAAAAAAAACTAGAAATATAATTACTGGAATTTTTGTCACAAAGGTTTACATGGATTTGACATTTTAATGTGATAAATTTTTTGTTTGTAAAATTGCAGAAAAAAAATCAAATAAAATTACATGTTTAAATAATTCTAAGCTACTAATAATTAAAAATGTAATAACTATTTATTTGAATGCAATCTAGGATATGTGTATTGAAGTAAAAGTTACCGATAACAACAAACAAACGAAATAACTAACTAACTAAATAACTAACTAACTAAACCGTACCCCCGGAATAAGGCCTTCGGGCTCATAATTAGGTTAAATGTTCTATTATGTGATCAAAAGTGGTCAAAACTTAGTTTTATACAACTTTTAATGACATTACCGATTTTTGTAATGATAGGGCCTCAGCTGGCACTATCCCCCATACAAACTGCCATTAGAAAATGACTTGTAGGTCTAAATACACATATAAACATTAATAAAACTTTTAAATTCTACATAAATAACATTAAAGTAGACGTGAATTCCTTTACCAAAATTTAAAAGGATATTTTCCCCTACTCCACTCAAAAATATTTGTTTTTGAAGGAAAATGTGGACCGATATTAGCCATTTTCAATGGCAAACAAACCTTAGCGACAGAGAATATTTATGCATCTGTCTAGCTTTTTCCATGTGGTCCCTATTGTGATTTACACAGACCGATGGACATGGCTCGACGTCTTAGAATTTCATATGGACTCAGAATATATATACCTTTGTCGGCCAATGACCAATGTTTCGATGTGTTACAAACGGAATGACAGAATCAATATTCTCCTATCTTTAGTTATAAAAAACAAAACACATAGCTCAATGAAATCAACAAACATCAAAACATGAGAAACAAAAAACATCTCATAGGGTCAAATGACCCCCAAACGTTTAATTAATTATGAGTCCACAAGCCCTATTCGT
The DNA here is from genome assembly GCF_022045245.1 of Lucilia cuprina. Lineage (NCBI taxonomy): Eukaryota > Metazoa > Arthropoda > Insecta > Diptera > Calliphoridae > Lucilia > Lucilia cuprina. The sequence goes on along the minus strand of NC_060950.1, from coordinate 57,803,719 downwards.
GGGGGTATAGGGGCTATGCGAAATAATGCACTCATTTCAATCATTTTCAATGGCGTTCGTCCTTGGGTCAAAAAAAGAGTATGTACCTACTAATTTTCATCAAAGTTGTGATCTGTAGCGTGCGCACAAGCTTTACATGGACACACAGACAAACAGAAGGACGGACATAGTTTAATCGAATAACTAATCAAAAAGTGATTCTCAGTCGATTTGTATACTTTAAGGTGGACCAATATTTTTGGGTTTTATAAACATCAGCACAAATGCATAGTATTCTCCCCACTGTAGAGATGTAGGGCACAAGATAAGACAGTTTTACGCAACCAGTTATAATAATGTAATGTGCAGAATATAATATAAGGAAATAATATGAAAAATGATTTTAACACTAATCCCTCCAAGGTGAATCTTGTCCCATATGTAAATAGCATTATGGCTCAAAATTAGCTTTAAAAAAAGGTAAAGATATAAAATCCTACAACACAAGTTTTATTGAAACCAAAATCGTTCTTCCAAATGAAATTATGATCGATCCAATTTTGACTCTACACCAAGCCGAGACAGCTAAAATAGGCGGCGGATGGCCGCCGGTATTATTTTGCAAGACGCGCAGCCGTCTTCTTTCGGCTCAAAAGCTAAGCCAGATTAAACGTAGCTGCTGATATTTCAAAAAATAATTTAAAATGCAATCTCCATCATCTAATGACCTATTCCAGTGCGTTACTTAATCTCCTTAAACCCGCGCAACCACACTACTGAGATGCCTTTGTTGTTTTGGCAACAGCACCTAGAGACATATTTGGTAGTCCGAAATACCCAACAAAATGAATCAATGTAACAAAGGAAATAGGAACATTAGGTATAGGATATATAAGTCTTTAAACCAACATTCTCTCCCCGCGATTTTGGGTTTTAAACCACAGCCACTACGTGGATAACGAAGGAACCTCAATCAACTGACCAGCCAGGACATAGTCCTACGGGCAACTGGCCACCCGCAGTTAGATCTCATGCCAAATCATTCCGAGGCGAAGCCAAGGATACATTTGACATCTCCAGTTTATAGTCCCGACAGACCAAACAAGTATAAATCCCGACGGGATTGCAATACACCATGGTGGACATTTCATCATGGAAACATGCCCCGGGGGGATATATAACAGACTATTATACAAATAGTTTTCAATATTATAAACTCTTATACGAAAATTTCTCAAGAAAAAGTTAAATTGAGACAACAATTTAGCCGCCGCTGATATTTTCTAAAATATGCCTCCGCTGCAGACCGAAAATAGTTGAGCCGTAGTTGTATCTCTGCTCTACGCCCCTTGAAAGGTCTTCCTTAGATAAATTATTTTAAAATTATATTTGGCTAACAAATACATTTATAGCCCCATGTTAGGTGAATCGCTTAATAATTGGCCCACCCGCTTATACGGCGTAATAATTCTAAATAAAGTCCTCATTAAACTTGAATCTAAACGCCCAACTTATAACATATGCTTTGACATAACACTTATAGTTGTTATTTCTGATCTGTTTACCACTAAAATAACAACAATCGTAACATATCGGGTAACACTTGGGAAAGAATGAAATAAGTTATATTTATCACTTATTCTTAGTAAATAATCATGCCACCTATTTTCTAACAATTATTAATTTATTATTTGTCTGGCGCTATAATCGTAAATTTTCTAAAATTTATTAAAACAAAATTTTCACCTTAAACTTTTAAACGTTTATCAATACCGATATAGACTTTAAAACAAAAAATTGGCCCATAATTTATGACACATGTATCAATGTTAAAGTCAAAACACAAACAGACTGAAATCTAAAACCAATCAAGTACGTTATAAATTCTATTCAATCACCGCAATCAAAAAGAAAATTAAACGGGAAAAATAAATAACAACAAACAAAAATTTCTGTAACATTTCATCAACAATAATTATTAATTATGTTTTTGTGTCAACTGTCAACGCAACTCTTATCAGATGACAAATTGATGTGACTAAAAGTGATGGGAATTTATATAAAGGCAACCTAATAGAATAGATCCAACTTGTATCAGTGGTTACGTTTAAGCCGACTTAAGCTTTTGAGACGACGGCGGCGCGATTTGCAAAATATTTACGACGGCCAGCCACCGCTCTCTGCTCGGAGAGCATTGTTTTGATATCATATGTTTTTCCGTTCCCTTATTTACTTTTTCTCTTCTGTTCAAAATAATTGTAAATTGTAAATACTTTGTTAGTGTTTTCCCCGTTTTGATTTTGAATCATCATCTTCATTACCATCGATCCATCAAAATGTGAAAGTTTTATGATGATTTTAAAATATTGTTTGCTGATTGACACATTAAATACGCAACAATTATGAAAAATTACCACGAACAATCATTTGTACACATTTATGTCGTTATATTTCATTTTGATTTTTAAATTGTTTTAAATTTAACGTTTGGAAAAAATAGCTAATTTATACATTTGTTTTAAAGCTGAGATAATAAAATATACATTAGAATAGGTAAATATATAAAAACGAAAGATTTACTAACATCTTAGGGCGAGTTTTTCTCATAAAGATAATCTTCATTCTTTGGTTAAATGAAAGAATGAAGATTAGTAAAGTTACTTATTATTGGCCAATTAAACTCAAGTTAGAAGTGAGAAAACAGAAGAACAAAAACTTAATATTTTAAGTAAATTGCAATTTTCTGATTTGTTTTGTATTATTTATTATTGTTTTAAATGTTTAATTAATTTTTTATTCAAAATTTTTGCAAGTATTATTTGCAAAAAACAGCTGTTCATTGTTTATGTTTTTTTTTTAAGTGAAAAGTTGGCAATACTAACAAAGTTAACTGAACTTACATCCAAAACTGAAAAACACAATCATCGGTTAAAGTTCGCCTAAATGTGTTCCATGTTTAATCTAACAGCAAGTTAAGCCTAGTTTAACTAAGTAGTAAGAAACCCGCCCTTAGGGGCACACAATTATTCGAAAAGTTTTTTTCATAGGTATTACGGATAGACTCATCAGTATCATTGTTAGCATAAAGACAGATAATCTAGTCAACATAGTTGCGATCTGTGATATATTTTGAATGTTGTTGATATATGAAGAGACATGGTGTAGACATATTTTACTTTATCTAAACTATTGAAGCTCACTCAGAATTTGGAAACAATTGTTCAATTCACAATCAAGTTGTATATTGTACCTACTAAAGTGTAGTAACAGTGATTGTGAACAGATCTTTGCAGCAAGTCATAAGTATATGTTCGCAATGAAAAAAAAAAAAAAACAATCAAAACAAATACACATAACAATGTCAAAAGATAAAAAATCAAAAAATATTAAATTAATTAAAAATGCGAAATAAACCAAATTAATTTCTTTGAATTTTTAAATCTTTATTTTCTTTATTCCACATTTTAAACTAATAAATAAACTTTTTTTAATAAAATTTTAGTTTTTTTGTATTTGTAAACAGCTGTTTGTTTTTGATTTCAGTGTTACCACTTTATCGTTTTTTATGGTAAAATCGTTTGAATTTTTGTTTATATGTTGAAATAAAGAATTGACAACACTAAAATTCTCTCACAACATTCGAAAAACATATGAAAACTTGTCGTATGAGTTGTATAGAGCTTTTGCATAGAAAATACCAACAACATTGTTATGACTATCGTAGCAGCTGCTGACATACAACGCTACAACATCGATTGTGAATTGAACAAATAACATAATTTTGTTATCCTACTAAAATGTTCAGATACACTGATTTCTTCTCCCCGGTTGCATGTTACCTTGGCGAGACCTCCTCCTTGGTGTTATTGCAATCCCGGAGTATAAGGTGGTGACCAATGCCTCCAGTCTGGCCGGGACTGAAAAATTGGTTACAATCTACAGTCCTTGCATAGATTGCCAGAGGTCATACCAGAGCACTGCATAATCTGGTACTACGGGTGGCCAGTTGCCCGCAGGACTATATCCTGGCTGGTCAGTTGGTTGAGGTTCCTTCGTGATCCACGTAGTGGCTGCGGTTTAAACCCAAATTCGCGGGGAGATAATAATCAATAAGATAGCTCAAGTACTGCAGCAAAGTACTTGTGCGTGGACCGGTCAAGGCCAATGTACAAAAATTGCCACCTGAGTTCTTCATTGAAGAACAAAGGGGCGATGGTAGACCGTTCTCAAGTCTACCCAGTGGATGAAAAAGACCACAGTTAGATAAGGCCGTCAAGGCAGGCGCTCACGTTAAAACTCAGTCATACACTGATTTCTATTTATTAAACAGTTACATAATAGATTACAGGAAGTCTATAATATAATATTCATGGGCATTATGATTTCTGAAAGAGTCTCTCTTTTCTCAGATAGAATTGTTCAAAATTGTAGTTTTAGGATGAGGATAAGTCCATAATAATTTTGACTTTCAAGTCATTTTCTGAAGGGAGTTTGTATGGGGGATAGGGTCAAATGATGACCGATCATTACAAAAATCGATAATGTTATTAAAGGTTCTATAAAACTAAGTCTTCCCGACTTTTGATGACATAATAGAACATTTATCTTAGGCAAAGCTCTGAAAGAATTCATTCCCTAATTCTTTATTTAAAATTGAGTTATATTTTAAAGAATTAACAATTCTTCAAACTCATTCCCTTTGATTTAATTCCTAGAATTAATTCTTAAAGCTTTCGATGTAGTTGAATTAATTCTCTAATGAATTAATTCCTATAGAATGTTAAATTCCTTCTGAATGAATTAATTTTGTTTGCATTCAATCTGTTACAAATTGAATTAAAATTTATTTCAACAATTCCTATTAATTTTTAAATTTCCTCTGAATGATATAAATTTTGTTTAAATTCAATCTATTACAAATTGAATTTAAAATTTTTTCAACCATTCCATTTGAAATAGATTGAATGAAAGTTTTGTTTTATAATTCAAAAGCATTCTGTATATTAAAAATTAAATTGCATTTTTTTTTCTTTCATTCAATTTGTAATAGAAGGAATAAAAAAAATATGAATGATCATTCCATTGAATTCATTCCTATAAAGAATGAATTCTCTTAGGAATTAATTCAATAGAATATAAAGCCTAGGAATTCAGCTTTAGAATTTAAAATTCAAAGAATGATACATTCAAAAATTTAAAGCCGAATTAAAAATATAAGGGAATTAATTTCAAAATAGAATTCATTCTTTCCAAGCTTTGATCTTAGGTATGAGCCAAAAGGCCCTATTCCAGGGGGTTACGGTTGTATGGGGGCTAGGCGAAATAAAGGACGGATTTTATCCATTTTCAATAGACTTCGTCCTTGGGCAAAAAAATATGTATTGAAAATTGCGACCTGTACCTTGTGCACAAGGTTTACATGGGCAGCTAGCCAGACGGACGGACATAGCTTAATCGACTCAGAAAGCTATTCTTCGCCGATAAGTATACACTATGCACTATAGGACGAATATTTTTGTATGTTAAAAACATGAACACAAACCGAATATACATTCCCCACTAAAGTGGTGTAGGGTATAATACAAGCAAACACTCAAAACTCTATAAAAAAACCTAAACCTGTCTGTCAAATGTAGTTATTTAGTTAGATAGATAGATAGATAGATAGATAGATAGATAGATAGATAGATAGATAGATAGATAGATAGATAGATAGATAGATAGATAGATAGATAGATAGATAGATAGATAGATAGATAGATAGATAGATAGATAGATAGATAGATAGATAGATAGATAGATAGATAGATAGATAGATAGATAGATAGATAGATAGATAGATAGATAGATAGATAGATAGATAGATAGATAGATAGATAGATAGATAGATAGATAGATAGATAGATAGATAGATAGATAGATAGATAGATAGATAGATAGATAGATAGATAGATAGATAGATAGATAGATAGATAGATAGATAGATAGATAGATAGATAGATAGATAGATAGAAGATAGATAGATAGATAGATAGATAGATAGATAGATAGATAGATAGATAGATAGATAGATAGATAGATAGATAGATAGATAGATAGATAGATAGATAGATAGATAGATAGATAGATAGATAGATAGATAGATAGATAGATAGATAGATAGATAGATAGATAGATAGATCGATAGATAGATAGATAGATAGATAGATAGATAGATAGATAGATAGATAGATAGATAGATAGATAGATAGATAGATAGATAGATAGATAGATAGATAGATAGATAGATAGATAGATCGATAGATAGATAGATAGATAGATAGATAGATAGATAGATAGATAGATAGATAGATAGATAGATAGATAGATAGATAGATAGATAGATAGATAGATAGATAGATAGATAGATAGATAGATAGATAGATAGATAGTTAGATAGATAGATAGATAGATAGATAGATAGATAGATAGATAGATAGATAGATAGATAGATAGATAGATAGATAGATAGATAGATAGATAGATAGATAGATAGATAGATAGATAGATAGATAGATAGATAGATAGATAGATAGATATAGATAGATAGATAGATAGATAGATAGATAGATAGATAGATAGATAGATAGATAGATAGATAGATAGATAGATAGATAGATAGATAGATAGATAGATAGATAGATAGATAGATAGATAGATAGATAGATAGATAGATAGATAGATAGATAGATAGATAGATAGATAGATAGATAGATAGATAGATAGATAGATAGATAGATAGATAGATAGATAGATAGATAGATAGATAGATAGATAGATAGATAGATAGATAGATAGATAGATAGATAGATAGATAGATAGATAGATAGATAGATAGATAGATAGATAGATAGATAGATAGATAGATAGATAGATAGATAGATAGATAGATAGATAGATAGATAGATAGATAGATAGATGATAGATAGATAGATAGATAGATAGATAGATAGATAGATAGATAGATAGATAGATAGATAGATAGATAGATAGATAGATAGATAGATAGATAGATAGATAGATAGATAGATAGATAGATAGATAGATAGATAGATAGATAGATAGATAGATAGATAGATAGATAGATAGATAGATAGATAGATAGATAGATAGATAGATAGATAGATAGATAGATAGATAGATAGATAGATAGATAGATAGATAGATAGATAGATAGATAGATAGATAGATAGATAGATAGATAGATAGATAGATAGATAGATAGATAGATAGATAGATAGATAGATAGATAGATAGATAGATAGATAGATAGATAGATAGATAGATAGATAGATAGATAGATAGATAGATAGATAGATAGATAGATAGATAGATAGATAGATAGATAGATAGATAGATAGATAGATAGATAGATAGATAGATAGATAGATAGATAGATAGATAGATAGATAGATAGATAGATAGATAGATAGATAGATAGATAGATAGATAGATAGATAGAGATAGATAGATAGATAGATAGATAGATAGATAGATAGATAGATAGATAGATAGATAGATAGATAGATAGATAGATAGATAGATAGATAGATAGATAGATAGATAGATAGATAGATAGATAGATAGATAGATAGATAGATAGATAGATAGATAGATAGATAGATAGATAGATAGATAGATAGATAGATAGATAGATAGATAGATAGATAGATAGATAGATAGATAGATAGATAGATAGATAGATAGATAGATAGATAGATAGATAGATAGATAGATAGATAGATAGATAGATAGATAGATAGATAGATAGATAGATAGATAGATAGATAGATAGATAGATAGATAGATAGATAGATAGATAGATAGATAGATAGATAGATAGATAGATAGATAGATAGATAGATAGATAGATAGATAGATAGATAGATAGATAGATAGATAGATAGATAGATAGATAGATAGATAGATAGATAGATAGATAGATAGATAGATAGATAGATAGATAGATAGATAGATAGATAGATAGATAGATAGATAGATAGATAGATAGATAGATAGATAGATAGATAGATAGATAGATAGATAGATAGATAGATAGATAGATAGATAGATAGATAGATAGATAGATAGATAGATAGATAGATAGATAGATAGATAGATAGATAGATAGATAGATAGATAGATAGATAGATAGATAGATAGATAGATAGATAGATAGATAGATAGATAGATAGATAGATAGATAGATAGATAGATAGATAGATAGATAGATAGATAGATAGATAGATAGATAGATAGATAGATAGATAGATAGATAGATAGATAGATAGATAGATAGATAGATAGATAGATAGATAGATAGATAGATAGATAGATAGATAGATAGATAGATAGATAGATAGATAGATAGATAGATAGATAGATAGATAGATAGATAGATAGATAGATAGATAGATAGATAGATAGATAGATAGATAGATAGATAGATAGATAGATAGATAGATAGATAGATAGATAGATAGATAGATAGATAGATAGATAGATAGATAGATAGATAGATAGATAGATAGATAGATAGATAGATAGATAGATAGATAGATAGATAGATAGATAGATAGATAGATAGATAGATAGATAGATAGATAGATAGATAGATAGATAGATAGATAGATAGATAGATAGATAGATAGATAGATAGATAGATAGATAGATAGATAGATAGATAGATAGATAGATAGATAGTAGATAGATAGATAGATAGATAGATAGATAGATAGATAGATAGATAGATAGATAGATAGATAGATAGATAGATAGATAGATAGATAGATAGATAGATAGATAGATAGATAGATAGATAGATAGATAGATAGATAGATAGATAGTAGATAGATAGATAGATAGATAGATAGATAGATAGATAGATAGATAGATAGATAGATAGATAGATAGATAGATAGATAGATAGATAGATAGATAGATAGATAGATAGATTAGATAGATAGATAGATAGATAGATAGATAGATAGATAGATAGATAGATAGATAGATAGATAGATAGATAGATAGATAGATAGATAGATAGATAGATAGATAGATAGATAGATAGATAGATAGATAGATAGATAGATAGATAGATAGATAGATAGATAGATAGATAGATAGATAGATAGATAGATAGATAGATAGATAGATAGATAGATAGATAGATAGATAGATAGATAGATAGATAGATAGATAGATAGATAGATAGATAGATAGATAGATAGATAGATAGATAGATAGATAGATAGATAGATAGATAGATAGATAGATAGATAGATAGATAGATAGATAGATAGATAGATAGATAGATAGATAGATAGATAGATAGATAGATAGATAGATAGATAGATAGATAGATAGATAGATAGATAGATAGATAGATAGATAGATAGATAGATAGATAGATAGATAGATAGATAGATAGATAGATAGATAGATAGATAGATAGATAGATAGATAGATAGATAGATAGATAGATAGATAGATAGATAGATAGATAGATAGATAGATAGATAGATAGATAGATAGATAGATAGATAGATAGATAGATAGATAGATAGATAGATAGATAGATAGATAGATAGATAGATAGATAGATAGATAGATAGATAGATAGATAGATAGATAGATAGATAGATAGATAGATAGATAGATAGATAGATGATAGATAGATAGATAGATAGATAGATAGATAGATAGATAGATAGATAGATAGATAGATAGATAGATAGATAGATAGATAGATAGATAGATAGATAGATAGATAGATAGATAGATAGATAGATAGATAGATAGATAGATAGTTAGTTAGTTAGTTAGTTAGTTAGTTAGTTAGTTAGTTAGTTAGTTAGTTAGTTAGTTAGTTAGTTAGTTAGTTAGTTAGTTAGTTAGTTAGTTAGTTAGTTAGTTAGTTAGTTAGTTAGTTAGTTAGTTAGTTAGTTAGTTAGTTAGTTTAGTTAGTTAGTTAGTTAGTTAGTTAGTTAGTTAGTTAGTTAGTTAGTTAGTTAGTTAGTTAGTTAGTTAGTTAGGTTAGTTAGTTAGTTAGTTAGTTAGTTAGTTAGTTAGTTAGTTAGTTAGTTAGTTAGTTAGTTAGTTAGTTAGTTAGTTAGTTTGTTAGTTAGTTAGTTAGTTAGTTAGTTAGTTAGTTAGTTAGTTAGTTAGTTAGTTAGTTAGTTAGTTAGTTAGTTAGTTAGTTAGTTAGTTGTTAGTTAGTTAGTTAGTTAGTTAGTTAGTTAGTTAGTTAGTTAGTTAGTTAGTTAGTTAGTTAGTTAGTTAGTTAGTTAGTTAGTTAGTTAGTTAGTTAGTTAGTTAGTTAGTTAGTTAGTTAGTTAGTTAGTTAGTTAGTTAGTTGTTAGTTAGTTAGTTAGTTAGTTAGTTAGTAGTTAGTTAGTTAGTTAGTTAGTTAGTTAGTTAGTTTAGTTAGTTAGTTAGTTAGTTAGTTAGTTAGTTAGTTAGTTAGTTTAGTTAGTTAGTTAGTTAGTTAGTTAGTTAGTTTAGTTAGTTAGTTAGTTAGTTAGTTAGTTAGTTAGTTAGTTAGTTAGTTAGTTAGTTAGTAGTTAGTTAGTTAGTAGTTAGTTAGTTAGTTAGTTAGTTAGTTAGTTAGTTAGTTAGTTAGTTAGTTAGTTAGTTAGTTAGTTAGTTAGTTAGTTAGTTAGTTAGTTAGTTAGTTAGTTAGTTAGTTAGTTAGTTAGTAGTTAGTTAGTTAGTTAGTTAGTTAGTTAGTTAGTTAGTTAGTTAGTTAGTTAGTTAGTTAGTTAGTTTAGTTAGTTAGTTAGTTAGTTAGTTAGTTGTTAGTTAGTTAGTTAGTTAGTTAGTTAGTTAGTTAGTTAGTTAGTAGTTAGTTAGTTAGTTGTTAGTTAGTTAGTTAGTTAGTTAGTTAGTTAGTTAGTTAGTTAGATAGTTAGTTAGTTAGTTAGTTAGTTAGTTAGTTAGTTAGTTAGTTAGTTAGTTAGTTAGTTAGTTAGTTAGTTAGTTAGTTAGTTGTTAGTTAGTTAGTTAGTTAGTTAGTTAGTTAGTTAGTTAGTTAGTTAGTTAGTTAGTTAGCTAGTTAGCTAGTTAGTTAGTTAGTTAGTTAGTTAGTTAGTTAGTTAGTTAGTTAGTTAGTTAGTTAGTTAGTTAGTTAGTTAGTTATTTAGTTAGTTAGTTAGTTAGTTAGTTAGTTGTTTAGTTAGTTAGTTAGTTAGTTAGTTAGTTAGTTAGTTAGTTATTTAGTTAGTTAGTTAGTTAGTTAGTTAGTTAGTTAGTTAGTTAGTTAGTTAGTTAGTTAGTTAGTTAGTTAGTTAGTTAGTTAGTTAGTTAGTTAGTTAGTTAGTTAGTTAGTTAGTTAGTTAGTTAGTTAGTTAGTTAGTTAGTTAGTTAGTTAGTTAGTTAGTTAGTTAGTTAGTTAGTTAGTCAGTTAGTTAGTTATTGTACTCACTTACAATCAATCCACGTGTTTTTTCTACCCACCATAATCATCCCCCTTAACCATAGTATGGTTAAAATATTCATTTATACCTATATAATTGATATAATAGTATATGATTTGTTATAGCAGAAATGCATAAGCACATAAATCACAAAAAGAGTATAATAAATTCAAATAATACTTTTTTTGCGCTACTAATATTTAAATCAAAATAATAAAATTTATTATTGCTTAACATAGAAAACTGATTAAAATGCTGATTTTTTTTCCAATTCGTTTGTGTTTTATTAAATTTTGAACCCTGTTAAATAAATCACATCCGTTATATTTTTATGATAAATGAATAAAATCTAAAATATAAACATTTTAATTTTGCTCTGGTTTTTTTTTTTCTGTGCAAAACAAGTCGTATTAGTTTTGAATATAAAAATTTATATAAAATGTAGTGGTTTGCCGTTAGGATTTTTAACGTTTGTTTATATTATGAATTGTACATCCGTTTCCGTTTTAGCATACTACAGGAATATTATAAATATATGAGTGCATATACTACATATTTTCTATGTATTTGTGAAGTTATTAGTGATTTAAGTAACTTCCGATTTTGTGTGAAATTTATGGTTTTTATTTAATGAATAAAAAAAAATTATATTATTATTTAATGCACAAATAAAAAGTATAAACAACAACCTTTATTTGTAGGAGAAAGAGAGAGCGAGAGAGGGTGTTTAGAATGTACACTTTTTCCTTTGGGTTTTATTCAATTTTTCCATTTTTATCTATTTGTACTCATAAAACTGTCTTTATGTGTATTAAATCCTGAGTGACATTGAGTGATAGTGTTGAAGTTATATTTTTCTCAATTTTTTTGTTTTCTGTGCAATTTTTCTTTTCTTTCTAGTGTCACTCAAAGAAACCACAATTCCATCATCCTGCTGGCACTATTTACAATTGAAAAAATAAAATAAAGAAAAAATATCTAAAAGTTTAGCTCTGAAAAGTATATGGAAAAAATAACATAAAAATAGAAATCAATCAAACTTATTGTAGGTTCTTGTTCACATATGAATCCTGATAATTCCGTCATGAGTGCAAGTGCAGACATTTAGTTTTTTTTCAATTTTTTTTTTTTTTTTTTTTGTTGTTTCTAGATTTTTTACAAAAACATTTATAGTGTCATGATAACAAAGACTAAAGGCATTTGTTCCATCATACTATATGTCTCTAATAAAAGTTGGGAGAAAGTACTACATATATGTATATATGTATATGGGTTATTCCATAGTAAAAAATCGGTGGAATTCAGAAACTCTACTGTTTCAAAAATATTTATTTTCGTGATCACATCATTAAAAACATTGAAGTTCTTATCAAAAGTTTATGGAACAAATTTTGTATGAAAATTAGTTCTATAAACCTTTGTTCAATGTTTATGAATAAGACCCTAAGTATTTTCCATATGACAGCCAAAATATCCTTTAACATATTTTTTTTCATAAGTACTCTTTTTCATCTCCTACTGTGTTGATAATGATGAATAAGACATATTATCAAATGATTCATGAATCTTGATGATGATGTAAATGTTCGTGTTTTCGATTGATGAACAAAAAATACTATAGAACTATTGAATTTTGATTGACAATAAAGCTTGACATTTAAAGTGTGTGTTTCCTGTTATGAAATTTTTAACCACAACGAAACGAAATGTAGTTTTTGTATAACAACACTTAGTGTTAACATAGTTTTCATACCCTACATCAGCAAAGTGACAAGGATATTTAGGTTTGTTATAACGTTTGTAATAGACAATGTTGGTTTTACACTTCACGTTATGAATTTGCTAGGTACAGGCCATAATATAAAAGAAAATTGGACCATAAATGTTCTTGGACCTTAGGTCTTGAATATATCAAATATAAAAGTTTCTTTTCAAACATCGGCAGAACAAGGTTTTCTAATTTAATCGGGTCTCATTTCATCTTAGCCCCCATACCAACTCTCCTTTGGAAAATTTAGCATCATTAACGTTTAACAGCAGCAAATCCTGACACAGTAATAGTAAAAAGATTGGCCCAGTCGTAATTCCCATATAAAACCTCTTTCAGAAAATTATTATTACACCATTTAATTGCTTAGCCATATCGGACTTTAGGTAAGACTCAGTGTGTGTAGGTAATTATATGGTCGACCATGTTCGACTATATTTTCCTACTTGTTCTAACAACTGTGGGGAAAACATTGTTCCAATACATAAAGACTAATCGGTTTTTTACGATATGTATAACTTAATATATAACGTATCAGTTGGTGGATCTTCTTTATACCTTCTCGAGAAGGGTATATATGAATAAAATTGTACCATTTCATTTATACCCCGACCCGAGGCATGTTTTCTTATGACAGATCCCATCTTGATGTATTGCAATCCCGAAGTATAGATTAGCTACCGATACCTCTAGTCTGCCGTGTCTAATGATCGAATCTATACTCGGCCTTTTTTTTGGCGACTTCATTCCGGCTGGTCAGTTGGTTGAGGTTCCCATGGACTTAGTTAAAAGATTGATGCAGGGTGAATGGATCAGATTCTGTTACGGTTTTTAAGAGGGGTACACACCACAGTGTAATGCTGTGGATTAATAAAATGTTGGATATGAGCAGATAAAACAAAGACTAGTATGCGATAACTACTCTTGCCTTCGATGGATGAGTCGGATTATGAGTTGTATTAAGGAGTTATCAGATAATGTAATCAGATAGTAATGGATGAAGTAGAGTTGTTAATACCTTAACATGTTCAACTTTTGACAGTAGGTCCATGTGGCTACTTTAAAATAGATCAGTTCTTCGTATTACCAACATATCAGTAGAATGGCTGAACGACTTTCAGAGGTTTGGGAATGTATTGGTTTAAGTCTTTAAATGATGAGAATGTTATTAGGGACACTAGGAGCTAGTACCAGCATTCCTCATAGCATATGTAGGAAGTTCTTACTTGATGTTGAGTCAGCCGCTTTTATCGTTTCTTACCAGTGAATGCCTTCTCCTTTGTAGGCTTGAGCTTGACTCTTCAAACTTATGTCATTGCTTAATGGCGCTACCATAGCAAGAATACTTTAGCAAAGTGCGGCCGATCCACGTACAAAACTTGTCACCTGTATGTAAGAAACACAAATGGGCGGTAAGCTCATTAAAATGAGCACCGTGAAATAAGACCAACACTGCAGGACTTCATATAAAGTATAAAAGTGAGATCTTATACAAATCATCAGTCCATATATAAGCAGAAATCAGTTTTCATATGCTTCCTTATATCTGTGAGATCAAAATCTACTGTAGTTTGATCAGACATAATTTCGAGCAGTTTATCAACAAAATCGGTTTATAAATATTGCCGCTATCTGATAAGTATTATCAGATAGCCCGCTATCTGCTAATCCTTATTAATAAACGATTCGAAATTTCATATAGAAATTGTCATACGTACTTACTCCCTGAATTATATAATTATTACCAAGACATTTTGCATATACATCAAATAATATCAATCGTATTCCCAACAAAAACCTTCATTGGGTTCACTTTCGAAAATCAATTAAACAAACATAATTTATTAACCAATAATCATATCGGTACAAAATTAATTATTACTTGATCGTTGCGATGTTTTCGCATGGACTCAGACACAAAAACACAAATATCAAATTTAATAGTTAGTTTTATGTAAGAAGTTAGCCACTTCATCAATATGAGTTGCTCACATGGGTCCACCCAGTTACGGTACCGTTGTGATGCCTTAGTGTTATGTGTAAACTTAAGTATAACTCTCTACTTCACGATTTTTATCAACCGGTTTGATTTACAAAGTTTAGGATATTTTAAAGACATATCCGATATAGCTCATCCAAACACAATAGAGTTGCAAAGCATGTAAGGTATTGTTACCTCATTCTACGCATTAATAGAAAGTAGTGGTTCGAGACCCATTCTTTCGACGCCATTGCCAATTGTAGAGTGTCGCCGGGTGAAGAATATCTGTTCCCAGCGAAATTTTAATAATAAGCTTAACCTGGAGCCAGGGTATAAAATCCATATCGAACTCGAAGTAAGACAGGCGGTTTCACAGAGTCATCTCATAAAGTTCAGCCTGAACCAGAGTGAATTTGTAAGGTAGATACCAGTAAATTGAATCACGACTTTCCCAAATTGAATCATTACTTCTAACAACAACATGGTGGGACCTAAAAGTTCTAAAATATGGCAATACTATAAAAAAATTGCGAAATGCAACTAATTTGATTAAAGAAAGTCCAGAAATGTCACACTCATTTGTTTGATCCTTGGATCTATACAGGTTGTTAAATAACTAAATTTTAAACTTTTCGCTGAGTATTTTTTTTGTACATATTTGACAAGGAAAAGCACACTGTTGTTGAAATATGTTTTTTTTTATATCGATGATATAGTGTGTAAAAGAAAATAAACAAAATGATAAGTGATTTTTAAATCATTTGTCAAGTGACAGATGAGAATTTGATTGACTTGTTGTAGAGCATAGAAAAAACATAAATTGTCACAAAAAGGAGAAACATGAAAAAGTATTAGTAAACAAGTTCAAATAAAGTATGCCACCAGTTATGAATATATTTAAAATGTTTGGTATTTATGCAATATAACATTAGAGTAGTGAGGTTGTAATAGGTTTGTGCTAATGTTTGTAACACACAATAATACAATTCAATGTCTAACGGTTTAGAATGTGTGTCCATTATTGATCATAACACCTATGTAAAATCTCTTTTTGAAATTTCTTTTAACGCCCGTAAAGGACTTTTTCATTCACTGGGTAGACTTCCACGCGCCCCTGAATCCTTAAATAAAGAACTCAGGTGCCAATTTTTGTACGTGAATGAGCCGGTCCATGTACAAGCACTTTGTTGCTTGTTGCATTATTTAAAATGCAATCCTTATAATCTAATGACACATTCCAGTGCATTCCTTAAACTCTTTAAGACCACGCAATAACACTAAACTAAAGTGGTCCTGTTGTTTTGACAACAGCACCTAGAGACATTATTGGTAGTCTGTAGAAAGACTGTAGAAATTTCCAAAATCAACTGAACACAATAATTACCCCGATAATAAGTCGCATAGTATGAATCTATATAATCTGTTGAAATGGCAACAGCATGGAGAAACTTCCCCGAAACGTAAAGAGGTAAACTAAATCAGTACTAATCTTCAATATATGGATATTTCTCCGATTTTTCACATCAGTTCCATTCCTATGATCATAAAGGTCACACTACGGGATGATAGGCAAACATTGAACGCTAACCTGGCAGCTTAGATACATATACCGATCGGTAAGATATACCGATCGGATTCAGAAATCCAGCATATGATGCTTTGAACACAGACATATTCGAAGACAGAATAATCTAAATATTTAGGTATGGGATATATCAATCCTTAAACCAACATTAACTCCCCGAAATTTTGGGTACTATATAAATCACAGCCACCACGTGGATTTCGAGGGAAACTCTAACAACTGTCCAGTCAGGACAAGTCCTGCGGGCATCTGGCCACCTGGCATCATTAGAAGGCAAAGTTAAGGATACAGTTTATAGTCCCGGCGAAATAGAGCTATTGGTAGAAACTCTTTACCCCGGGATTGCACAAGGAATGATTGGGCCAAGAACAATGCCTAAGTGATGATGTAATCTTAATCTAAAACAGAAAGCTTAACGAGTTTGGAAATTTTTTCCAATATACTGTATCTTCTGCCCGGCATTTCAGTCAGAGAAACGATATCAATACAGCCGCCAAAAGAATACAATTATATGTTCATATCCATTTGGACAGCCAGACATTAATGAAGGCTCTCAACTTTAATGTTATTATTTAATATCTTATCAATTGCCTGGATATGAGGATATCCGGGAAAATTAAATATCTGGTGAGTGCACAACCAAAGGGTCGTCATTAGACTTAACTACTGCAGAAAAGGATATTTTGCTTCTATGGCGAGAAGAATCCAAGTATACATATCTACTTGGACAGCCTGGCATCAATGAAAGAACTTTACTTCAATGTTATTTAGTCGAAATATCTTCTCAATTGTATCCAATCGCTGGGTGCCTGGATATGAAATATATGGTGATTGTAAATCCAAGGGGTCGTCATTTGACTTAACTACTGCAGAAAAGGACATTGTCATTAGACTTAATTACTATAGAAAAGGATATTTTGCTTCATTGTCGAGAAGAATCCAAGTATACATATCTACTTGGACAGCCTGGCATCAATGAAAGAACTTTACTTCAATGTTATTTAGTCGAAATATCTTCTCAATTGTATCCAATCGCTGGGTACCTGGATATGAGGGTATCCGGGATTATGAAATATATAGTGAGTGCACAACCAAACGGTCTCCATTAGATATAATTACTGCAGAAAAGGACATTGTTGGAACAACATGTGTCAACTTCTATTGGAGAATTTGTTTGGATAAGGAGGAGTCAGTAGAAAACCTTCTATGTGACTGCCTAGTCTTCCAGCAAAAGAATCTTTTCCATGATTTGAACTCTTTCATAGATGCTGCACTAGTTAATGTGATCGAATTTCTTAAAAGAATCTGTTTGTTCTTACGAAAACCAACGATTCTCTCTTAAGTATAAACTCTCAACATAAGGGAATGGCAATGTTAAGTGCACTACAATTGGCAGCAAGACCTCCGAGGGAACACGCTAACTTGCGAGCAACCCACGTAACCTTAACTAAATGTCCACAATTCTCATAAAATCAACTATTTTACCTCCATAACTAAACTTTTAACACAAACCCTGGTAACTTAACTTACCTCTAATCAATGCTTTTTAAAACTTTTGGTTTTTTCTGTTAACTAAAGATTATTAACGTTAGTGCAATAAACCGATTAATAATATTCGGCTATCAATCAAAGCAAATTTATGAACATATTTGCCTTTTTATTTCTGGATCCAACTAAATATCAAGTAATCACGTTTCCAATTATTGTTGTTTAACTAAGGCGCGAAATTACTCAAAATTTATTTCGAGATAAGATTTGTTGGCAATTGTTATGATTGATTTTTTTTTTTTGGTTACCCAAACGTGGGCGTATAAATCAATCACTTGCAAGTTGATATAGTTGGGTATAAAGTAAACGGACAAACTGATAAGAATACTATAGGGGTAAACATTAACAAGACATAATTTACTTGAAAATTTATTGATTCTTTAGGTATTTAACTGAATGATTTTGGTTATATTTAGGAAATTAGTTAGAGTTCTTATAGAGTTCATATCTAACATTAATTCCTCTCTTCCTTCTTATTGAAAACTAAAGCTTCATTGCCTTAAGATTTTAAGATTTCTTTAAAATTTATTTTTTTTTTTTTGATTTCTTATATATGCACCCCAATTGACTCATATACATTTCTGTTAAAACTTCATATTTATGGACCCATAAAACACAATCGTTCAAGACAAAACCGGAATCAACATAATGCTCAACAACAGTTTTGTAGCCACTATTAAACGCGTTTAAGTGTTAATAATTTGTATTAAATTGCAAACATTTTTACAAAACTATAAAAAAACTACACACATACACATATAGAATCTAAAACAACCCAGCAAAAACTTGGTAACGACTTGCTATTGTAACCACTTACCTATTAACATACTGTTCAATGACTACTATATTACCAGCAAAAACTGGGTAACGGTTTTCAATTGTAATTACTTACCTAACAACATACTTTTCAATGACTACTACATATGGTCTGGATTACATAGAAGTGATCTAATAAGGTTTTACTAATAATGTGTTATATAAATACTTTCTAATTCATTAGTCATCTTGTCAGTGAAGATACAGATGCAGTATAAGTTTATTCATGTGATTAACAATGACTACTTTTTCAAATTACTTGTAATCGTTTGTGGTAAGTACTTGCCTCCAATGACATCACCATATTAAAATAAGGACTTCAAATGCTATTATGTAAGTAAATTTTAGCATTTTAACTTGTTACATGGTAATGATATAGAAGTACTTTAATAACGTGTTATACAAATACCGTTCAATTCATTAGTTAACTTAATGGTGAAGACATAGAAGCGTTCTTTTTACAATAACTGATTGTTCTAATTACTTGTAAGCGATTATGACAAGTAGGTACTTGCCTCTAATAACATCATCATGAAGATAAATTTTTCGCATTTTAACCCCTTAAAATTAATGTTTTTGCTGTGTTTACTCACGTATATTTCAATATGAATAATCAAATTCACTCATGTCAAAAGTGCACATATAATGATCTGTCACTTTAACCACAGGTCGGGTAATGTAAAAATTTACAATATGAAAAAAAAGACAACTCAACATTTAATGGGCGCTTTATATTGCCTTTTCCCATCATCGTAGGTATTTAGTTAAAAACAGATAAATTTTAATATTTTATTATTTTGATTCCATTTTTTTAAGTAATTTATTTTAGATTGTATTTAAATATATTGTAATTTAAGGTGACCTTGATATTGATTTTAAAAACTATTAGGTCCAAAATTTGTATCCAAAATGCTACTTAAAAGCTTCCTCTGAAGACAGTATTAGTTTGATTATAGTGGCTCACATGGGTCCACCTAGTTGTGTTTCCCTATTGGTCGTAGGAGTTCAATTCATTTTTACTCTATACTTCTAGTTTTAAACCAACCCGTTTGATTTACAAAGTTTAGGATATTCTTTAGACATATCCCAGATAGCTCATCCAGACAAGATAAAGCAGCAAGGCCGAAACAATGTTCTCTGCTTTCATTGAGTGATGGACAATAACAGAGAAGGTGAGGTATTGTTTCCTCTTCTTCCTCATTATTACAACTGCTACAGTAGTCGTAATCTTCGAGCCCCATTCTTCTGGCGTGATTGTCAATAGTACAGTGTCCCGTTATGACTGATACCAGCACTCTTATCTGTTCCCTGCGAAATCGTAATAGTAAGCTTGACCTGGGAGCATCGTTTAGAGGCCAAATTGACCTCGAGTTAAGACAGGCTGATTTGAGCCATATCATATAGTTCAGTCTGAACTAGTAGCTTACAGTTAGTAAGAGCTATTCAGTTTCCCCGACAATTATTATGTCCAGGAACCCATATTAGCGTTATCCTAGAATGTCTCGCTATCTTGTTCAAAGATACCCGGCATTCTTCGGTTAACCGAGATGTCGTAAAGACACCCGCTATATTTCTGATCGCAGCTTTGCTGTCCGCATATATACATATATCATCCGATATTTGATAATACCTTAGCCAGTTGGTGACTTGTTTAATAGCAGATATTTCTGCCTGAAAAGGACTACAATAATTAGGTAGCCTAAAAGAGGATTTGATTCCAAACCTTTCAATATTAAAGCCACCACCCACTCTTCCGCTCCTCTTGGAGCCGTCAGTGAAATTATTTGTTACACCGTCAGTTGAGTGTGACTCGTGTACTGAATTCCTGTTGGGAATTCGGATGTGAAAGCGTCTGTCGAAGTGAGGTTTCGCGACGCAATGTAGTCTACATTAATATGCAAGGGCTCAAGTGTTTAATTATTCGGAAGTGCATTATACCTCTACTACAGTACCACGAACTACACGCATTTAGTCTGATTGCAGGATTAAGGGCCAGTTGAATCGCCATCAGGTCAGCTGGCAACCAATTCCTTATGGTTAGCAGGGCCTTCGTTGGCGTCGTCCTCATTACTACCATAATCAGGATTGTAATATTTCGTTATATCACCGATTGATTAAGTAATTAGTTTCTAAGAAAAAAAATCATTCTCAAAGAGAACATATCACGAAAGAGATTTCTACCAATCACCCTAGACTGCGTTTATATAATGCACAGGCGTTGATCTTCTTGGTCTAAACAATATCTGAAAATAGTATAACCTTCGCGATCCATAAGGTAGTGTCTACATTAAAAATAATTCATGTTTTTCAAAGTATTTATGAAAATTTCGTGTATAATAGAAATATTATTTAATCAAACTTTTTTTCAAAACGAAACAATTTTGTAACAAATTTCTAACAAAATTTAGATAGAACATATCACGAAAGTGATTCCTGCCAAAGACCTTAGTCTGCATTCATACAATTCACAGGCGCTGCTCTTCTTGGTATATCTGTACAAGGAAGGAAAATTCAATGGTATCATTTGTATATGATACCCTTCATCCATCATCAGCACACATCTCATTTATCCGAGACATTCATAAGAGAAAAACATACGACACATTTATAATAGATAGACAGGTCGGTGAGGCCCGCCGTACCCCACATTCATCTCGTACCATATACAATTAATACCAACACATTTGCAACCCTTAGTCCCAGAGCACCACCTGTATGTGGTGCTCTGGTTTGAACTCTTTTCAATCTATGCAAGGACTAAGCCAGGCAGTACACTGTAAGTACCAACTTATACTTAGTCCCGGCCGACTAGATGAGTTGGCATCACCTCTGTTCCCCGCGATTGCAATAATACCAAGGTAGAGGTTTCACCAAGATAACATGAACGCGGGGGATCTTTAGTAAGACGGTAAGTGATTGTAGTTGAAGATATACCTACTGGCCATTAAGTTTGGTGAGAGGTGCTCGTAATTGTCTTCCTCATTCGAGTGAGGTTTTTCTTGTGTTCCATATCAATGATCGAGCAATGTGAGGGCTATGTGCCTACAGGGCTATGTGCCTAAGTCGTGTATTATGTGACTTAACGCTAAGTGGGGGAAATATTCAATAAGAATGAGTCGAGTCTTCATATTATTCGTTATAAACAACACCTATGTATCTTACCTGATACTAGGAAAATCAATAACCTGCAGGATTCGTCCTAATGAAGATGATTCTTTGGATTACTTGTAGTGGTTGCGGTTAGAACTCAAATTATCTAAAGTGAATGTTTGACAAAAGTCTGATGCATTTAGAAATGAATATATCCAGCAAAGAGAAGTAACTATAGGCCTATGTATAGAGAGATATATTGCGGTAATATTGATATAACATCTAGATGACGGAGATTAGATAAAGGTCAAAGTATTCACGTTTGAAGTGACAAAGAAGGATGTATTTCCTTGGAGTTTTCCAGCAGTTCAGTCGAAAAGTTCCGAAGTATTTATTAAACCTATTACTTAGGGCAACCGACTGTTAAGGCGAATACCTATTTTAACATGTGATCTACTTACGAAAAACACCATTTATTACGAGGACACAGACAAAAACCTTACGTTTTTTTGTAAGTGTCCACTCTTTCGCTTACGAACGGGACACTAAACTTATGATTATTTTAAACAATCGTTTACAAAGAATACATCCGTGATGAAAGACAAATAAGAATTAACCATGTGGTTAGACGTTAGTGGAAATCACTGTATTTTCGGATGCATTGAATCTTTGGCGATCTGCTGGCTGGTGTTTCGAAACTTTAATCTTTGATATTCGTGAATGTCAGAGATTTAAGTTTTATGAAGTACATGTATAGATTGAGCGGATTCCTAAATATTATAGAAATATAATAGATATGTGTCTATTGAAATTGAATAGATTTTTCAAGTTCTTGATAAGAATGCTTGTACATGATCCGATATGCGATATGTACAACAATTTCCACTTGCTTTAGAAATTGTTGTAGTTTTTGAGTTAAAAGATTCGTTCGCGAGTTGCCTATCGCTCAACATCGGTGATACCGTCTATAGCTTAAGACCGGTGTTTAACAAAGTTTCTCGTGTCTGAATCTCTAACCTATGTATAGGATCTGCTACAATCTGGTCACCTTATACATCCAACATCATTTGAATGTCTCTTTTAACTTCTATTTCATTATGTTTATTTGATGACACTTTTTGTTATTAATATTGTTGTTATTTTTTTTTAAATTTTTATTTTTAAAAACAAATTATACATTATTGTCATTGTCAGCTAAGCTCTATTTTAAATAGATTTTTATAATAAACGACTACAATTTTTTCCCCATTAAACTATTATTGTTTTATATAATATATTTAGTTTTTTTGTTTGTTGTTAATATTACTTAAATTAATTTAGTTTTTTTTTCTTGTTTCAATTTTAATTTTGTTCTATTCATGTCATTTGGTAATTTTTCTATAAAAATTGTTGAAATGTCAACAGCCATCATTGTGGTCAACACTTAGGCGTTTTGTACATTTTTCAAACAAAATTGTTGCAGTAATTGTATATGGCAGATAAGTTTTTTGGGAAAAGAAAAAAACTAAATTAATAAAATTACAATAGATTAATTTACCTACAAACTTAAAAAGTTCAAATTTAAAATGCCTTTGGAATTAAGATTAGAAAACTACATGAAGCTTTAACAACTGAAAATACTGATTATATTTGAATAAAAATCTTGTGCTTGCAACTCGATTCGGATATAAACACCACCTTATAACCCACTTTCCCAGACCTAAAAACTTGTGTTTATTATTTCAATACCCATTGATATACATCAATAAAAATTCCGTAGAATATATTTTTTTCTATCTTTTCACTTTACGGTCTGCTAATCGCAATTTCATTTAGACATAAACATAATAAATATAAATAAATCAAATATTTATTAAATATAATAAATTATAATTTATTATTAGTGGTTTGTACATAGAAACACATCAAAGAAACATTGACAAAAAAATCAAATAAAATAATGCATAAATATATTTTGCATTGTTTTGAATTGCAATTCCTATTACACACACATGTATGTATATGCAAACGACCTTTTTTTACTCACACACGTTCCAGTTTTCATTTCTATTTGTGAATTTTTAATTAAAATAAATCAATTTTTATAACGTAACAAAAAAAAGTCATTTTTCAATTTTATCAAATTGTCATTACGCGTAATTAATTAATATTATATTCTCTATGCATAAATGAAATTAGAATTTCGTTTCGTCAGCCCCATTCTAAGGGGAGAAAGTTCAAGGTGAAAAAAATTTTCAAATTATACTTAACATTAAATTCAGTTCTAGTTCAGTTCTAGTTCAGTTCTAGTTTAGTTCTAGTTCAGTTCTAGTTCAGTTCTAGTTCAGTTCTAGTTCAGTTCTAGTTCAGTTCAAGTTCAGTTCTAGTTCAGTTCTAGTTCAGTTCTAGTTCAGTTCTAGTTCAGTTCTAGTTCAGTTCTAGTTCAGTTCTAGTTCAGTTCTAGTTCAGTTCTAGTTCAGTTCTAGTTTAGTTCTAGTTCAGTTCTAGTTCAGTTCTAGTTCAGTTCTAGTTCAGTTCTAGTTCAGTTCTAGTTCAGTTCTAGTTCAGTTCTAGTTCAGTTCTAGTTCAGTTCTAGTTCAGTTCTAGTTCAGTTCTAGTTCAGTTCTAGTTCAGTTCTAGTTCAGTTCTAGTTCAGTTCTAGTTCAGTTCTAGTTCAGTTCTAGTTCAGTTCTAGTTCAGTTCTAGTTCAGTTCTAGTTCAGTTCTAGTTCAGTTCTAGTTCAGTTCTAGTTCAGTTCTAGTTCAGTTCTAGTTCAGTTCTAGTTCAGTTCTAGTTCAGTTCTAGTTCAGTTCTAGTTCAGTTCTAGTTCAGTTCTAGTTCAGTTCTAGATCAGTTCTAGTTCAGTTCTAGTTCAGTTCTAGTTCAGTTCTAGTTCAGTTCTAGTTCAGTTCTAGTTCAGTTCCTGTTCAGTTCTAGTTCAGTTCTAGTTCAGTTCTAGTTCAGTTCTAGTTCTAGTTCAGTTCTAGTTCTAGTTCAGTTCAGTTCAGTTCAGTTCAGTTCAGTTCAGTTCAGTTCAGTTCTAGTTCTAGTTCAGTTCTAGTTCAGTTCTAGTTCAGTTCTAGTTCTAGTTCAGTTCTAGTTCAGTTCTAGTTCAGTTCTAGTTCAGTTCTAGTTCAGTTCTAGTTCAGTTCTAGTTCAGTTCTAGTTCAGTTCTAGTTCAGTTCTAGTTCAGTTCTAGTTCAGTTCTAGTTCAGTTCTAGTTCAGTTCTAGTTCAGTTCTAGTTCAGTTCTAGTTCAGTTCTAGTTCAGTTCTAGTTCAGTTCTAGTTCAGTTCTAGTTCAGTTCTAGTTCAGTTCTAGTTCAGTTCTAGTTCAGTTCTAGTTCAGTTCTAGTTCAGTTCTAGTTCAGTTCTAGTTCAGTTCTAGTTCAGTTCTAGTTCAGTTCTAGTTCAGTTCTAGTTCAGTTCTAGTTCAGTTCTAGTTCAGTTCTAGTTCAGTTCTAGTTCAGTTCTAGTTCAGTTCTAGTTCAGTTCTAGTTCAGTTCTAGTTCAGTTCTAGTTCAGTTCTAGTTCTAGTTCAGTTCTAGTTCAGTTCTAGTTCTAGTTCAGTTCTAGTTCAGTTCTAGTTCAGTTCTAGTTCAGTTCTAGTTCAGTTCTAGTTCAGTTCTAGTTCAGTTCTAGTTCAGTTCTAGTTCAGTTCTAGTTCAGTTCTAGTTCAGTTCTAGTTCAGTTCTAGTTCAGTTTTAGTTCAGTTCTAGTTCAGTTCTAGTTCAGTTCTAGTTCAGTTCTAGTTCAGTTCTAGTTCCGTTCTAGTTCAGTTCTAGTTCAGTTCTATTTTAGTTCAAGTTCAGTTCTAATTCTAATCTAGCTCATTTTTTGCTTATTTCCAATTCCGTTCTAGAATTTCAAAGAATCTAAAAATTCTAATAATAAGACCACAATATTCCGAAATTTAAAATCTTGTATCTATTGACACTTTTGACTGAATAAGGCAGATGATGCTATTTTTTCATAACTCTTTTATGTATAAAAATGGGCCTTTTGAGGTGGTTATAAAAAAAGCGAAAAAATGCAATTGATTTTTTTCCCAATATGAATACTAATACAATGTTAGCAATTTTTTAATTTATTTAATTTAAAATTATATTTTTTTACTAAATAATAGATAAACATAATGCAGATATACTTACATACATATGTTTAATATAGATGACATGTAAGTTTGAGAGAGAATTGTTATCGCTGTTGTCAAAATAAGGTCGTTTAATTATTATATTTGTAATATTTATTTGCCTAAAGAATACAAAACACGTATTGAAAAAAAAAACACCAACAACAATTAGAATTTATACACAAACACACTAATTATAGAAGAGGGGGTTGGTCAAACTAGCTGGTAGTCTGGCAATATGGCAACAGAAAGGACAACAAAAAAATGCTGCAGGTTGTTTAATGCCACATTAATCCTCAACACAATAGAATGCATAATTAATTTTTATTTTGATGACAACATCAACATCAACAAATACAAAATACACTCTCACCTTTTATGTTGCACTTTTCTGGCTTTATAAACGTAATTTTTGCCCTTTTTATACACGACATCCCCGCTTTTATTGTTTTCGCTGTTATTTATGACAGATTTAGTTTATTTGCGTTGGGATACTTTGTAGCTGTTGTTTTATTATGACCAACTGACTAACTCATCATCATTGTCACCTCAAACTAAGACCAGAAACGGTTCAGGTTAAACACAAATTAACCTCATTTGACAAAACAAAGTAAAAATGGATAATTTGTTAAATAAATTGCATTTTTCTATACATGCATGTGTAAATAATAAATACATATACTTGGTATTTAGTTTATTTATCATATTAATATTTGTTAAATGTATTTACATGTATAAAGTTTATATTTATTATTGGTAAATCATTGGTTATAAATTTAAATGCACTAATAATGTATATGCAGATCAATTGTGAAGGTACCGTTTGCGGATCGTCAAATTTAATAATTTTTTGTCCAAGTACCCTCTAGTTGAGGCAAAACTTTTAAAGTTTGCGATGTCATGTTCGTACGTGGTCTCTGTCGAATCAACTAACTAACCAACCAACCAACCAACTAACTAACTAACTAACTAATTAACTAACTAACTAAATAACTAACTAACTAACCAATTAACTAACTGAATAACTAGCTAATAGTTCTGGTTCAGTTTTAGTTCAGTTTTAGTTCAGTTTTAGTTAAGTTCTAGTTCAGTTTTAGTTAAGTTCTAGTTCAGTTTTGGTTCAGTTCTAGTTCAGTTCTAGTTCAGTTCTAGTTCAGTTCTAGTTCAGTTCTAGTTCAGTTCTAGTTCAGTTCTAGGTCAGTTCTAGTTCAGTTCTAGTTCAGTTCTAGTTCAGTTCTAGTTCAGTTCTAGTTCAGTTCTAGTTCAGTTCTAGTTCAGTTCTAGTTCAGTTCTAGTTCAGTTCTAGTTCAGTTCTAGTTCAGTTCTAGTTCAGTTCTAGTTCAGTTCCAGTTCAGTTCGAGTTCATTTCTAGTTCATTTCTAGTTCAGTTCTAGTTCAGTTCTAATTCCGCTATAGTTCAGTTCTAGTTCAGTTCCAGTTCAGTTATAGTTTATTTATAGTTTTGTTTTATTTCACTTCTAGTTTGTTCATGTTCAATTATAGTTCAGTTCTAGTTCTGTTAGAATCCAGTTAAATTATCTTTCTATTTTAGTTTGGTTAAATTCTAACATTTTATAGAAATAAGTCCAGAAAATTTAGATTCTAAACAATGAATGGTAATTACATTCATTACAGATAAATATCTCGGTAAGAAGACCCAACATATATACATGATTATGTACTGTACGTGCAATTTACGAACACACTGTAAATAACTAATTTCAATATATTTATGTATATTGAAATAATTTCATTACACATATACAAACATATATTTGTATATATTAAAATATAGATATTTGTATTAGTTTTGTTTAATTATAAAATATATTACATAAAAAAGGATAATAATAATATATTGAAATTATTCACAAATACCATCATTAAACAATACTAAAACATTTCATATGTTTTTTTTTTTCTTCCTATTTGGTTAGTTTGTATTTGCCACATATAGTTTTAGCAATAGAAAAAAAAACAATATTGCCACAAAAAAATTGATTATATTCATTAAAATTTTAAATGTACACGATTAGAATTTAGTTTAATATTTATTTATTTATTTATTTAAAGTTTTTTTTCGATGCTTTTTCAAAATTATAAAAATTACTAATTAAATATTTTATCCAAATAAAAGATCAACATAATTTATGCTATTTTTTGTGTATGTATGTGTGTGTGTAGTTGTTGGAGTTTTTTTGTTTAGAGGCTCTCAATCGCCAAAAATTTTATTATTTTCAATTGTTTTAATTTTGTAAAGTATTTTTTTGTTTTTTGGTAAATTATTTAATTTTATATATTATTATTGTTGTAGTGTTTTTTTCATCAAGAGTATTTGCATAAAATATCTATAATTTTAATTAATATATAGTTTTGTTTAGCAAATTGTTGTATGGATAACAGTGAATGATAAAATAGGTGAAAGTTTTGGTTTATATGAAATAAAGCAAAATAATTTTCGTTCATTTCCATAAACTATCCTTTTTATTCACTGTTCTTTATGATCTGGTTCACACTAGGAAACTTTTGATTTTTGTGTGTGAAAGAAAGAGAAAGAAATATCAACCATCTCTTACTCTCACACACAAAATCAAAAGTTTCCCAGTGTGAACCAGGTCTTTGCAACATTCCTGATACTTTTAACAAATTTCCTCCACCACTGTTTTGTCCATTATTCAATTCATATTCATGTTTATTGTACAATTTTATTTAGAAAATCCTCCATTAATATTTTGGCCAATAGAAAAAAAATGTTTTCTAATCGTTTGTTATTTAGTTTATTTATATTTTTTTTTAAATAAATAATTTACAATATTTCCATTTGTATTGTCATTTTTAGAATTTTCAAAAAGCCTTTTTTATTCAAGTTATTTGTTATGTTCAATAAAAAATATTATTTATAATTATATTTTTGTTAATTTTTTTCTGCGTTATGAGATTAAAATAAATACGCTTATTTCTATTGAAGTGGTTTTAATTTATTATCAAAAATAATTTACCAAATAAATAAACATAGATATCAGTAATAATTTAATAAGGGAATATTAAAAATGTTGTGAAATAATAGCTTCCGTTAAAAATTCAAAATATCTATATCCGGTTAAGAAATTGATTAAAGTTGTTATACCCTACACCACTTTGTTATTTCCTACACCACTTTAGTGGGAAGAATATATTGGGCTAGAGCTGATGGATCAGGATCCCTCTTTTATGAACCGGTCATTGTAACAAAGAAATAGGAATTTCCAATTGATTCCAACAATTGCACTGACAAATTAGTCGCGTAGCATGTGTCAATACCAATATATCCTGTTGAGATGGCAACAGCACCGAAGAACTTCCACGAAGCGTAAAAAGCCATACTAATTCAGTACTAATCTCCAATATATGGATAGTTTCCCGATCTTTCACCAATTTCCGCATCAGTTCCATTCCCATGATCATAAAGATCGTTCTACAGGATGACAGGCAACCATTGAATACTAAACTGACAATTTCCCAGCATATACCGGCGTCCCACTACACGACCGGTAAGAAATACCGATCAGGTTAAGGAATCCAGCATATGCTGCTTTGTACACAGAACTGTTCGAAAAGAGAATTATCCAACGCATTAGCTATAGGATAATAGGATAGGATATTGGATAGGATCACTCCTAAACCAACATTCTCTCCCCCCGATTTTGGATATTAAACCACAGCCACTACGTGGATGCCGAGGGAACCTCAACCAACTGACCAGCCTGCGGCCGACTGGCCCTCAGTAGTGCCAGATTATATGGTGCGCTGGTTAGACCTCATGCCAAATCTATTCGACGCGAAGCCAAGGATACATTTGACATCAGATGTTTATAATCCCGGCAGACTAGAGAGGTATTGGTAGCACCTCTTTACTCCGGGATTGCAATACACCATCATCATCATGGAAACATCCCCCGTGGGGGGAGGCAAGGTACACAGAATGTCAAGAGTTTTAACGTGAGCACCTGCCTTGACGGCCTTATCTCACGTTGGTCTTTTTCATCCACTGGGTAGAGTTGAGAACGGGCTAACATCGCCCCTTTATTCTTTAATGAAGAACTCAGGTGGCAATTTTTGTACATTGGCTTTGATTGGTCCATGCACAAGTACTTTGCTGGAGTACTCGAGCTATCTAATCTCTGACTATTGCATGGCCTATGTTGATTCGACAGCAACACCTAGAGACGAAGTACGATCCATCAATAAGCCGTGGACCTTGTTCTTACTCACAGGGACATACTGTGGTAATTCTGATATGAACAGAGTGTACTCTGAACATATCAGGACAAGGAAGGAAAATTCAATGGTATCAAATGTATATGATACTTTTCATCCATCATCATTCAGCCCAGCACACATCTCATTCATACGACACATTCATAAGAGTAAAACATACAACACATTTATTATAGGTAGACGGGTGGGTGAAGCCCGCCGTACCCCACATTCATCCCGTACCATTTACAATTAATACCAACTCATTTCCCCACTCCTCTGTGGGGTATCTGTTGTTTCGGTAACAGCACCGAACTTATCCCGAAATGTTGACTTTACCTTACATCAGTTTTTTAACCGCCACTTACTCTTCCCGCGAATTTGGTTTTAAACCACAGCCACTACGTGGATCCCGAAGGAACCTCAACCAACTGACAAGCCAAGACAAGCCATTATCCTGCTGGCAACTGGCCACCCGTAGTACCAGATTATGTGGTGCTCTGGTCTGACCTCTTTTCAATCTATGCAAGGACCAACCAACTTTTTAGTTCCGGCCAGACTAGAGCTATTGGAAAAGCCCTCTGATTCCCGAGGTTGCAATAACATCAAGGTGGAGTTTTCACCATGGTTACTTGCCCCCGGGGGTACTGAGTCAAGGTACAATTTAACTTAAATGATTTACAATGGGTATTATATGCTCAACCTCGCCCGACTATAATTTATTACTTGTTTAGGATGTTTATGCTTGGGAGTAGACATATTGCTGGACATTCCTGCACTCGAAACATATGTATACATATACGAAATAACTGACACTGACATTCTCCTTTCCTCCTCCTCCTATAGATGAATTTAACAAATATAGATACAGGACACGTTCATCGATATTTATACGGCACCAATTTGTTATTTCTAAAAAGTTTTTTGAAACAGTGAGACATTTGTCCTATAAAGGAAATTGTAACATTAAAATATATCTAATCGGTAATATCTAGTCCATTTACGAAGTTAACTTGTCGCAACGTGAAGGCTTTAGCTGAACTACTCGCGCGTACCTCTGCAGCCGCTAGAGCACTCTTTTCTAAGCAAAAGTGAGCCACTAATCTGCCTTTGGGTGTCCAAAATCTCTCCCATATGGACCTTTGTGAAAAGTTGTTGGACAGCCCCAGCAATGACTTGTCCAAACATCTTGACAAGGCAAAAGAACTAAGATTCTTCTGTTAACGTAAAAGTGGCTAAGCCTGCTGTTGAGGCATCTAAATGGTAGCAATTGAAGGAGTAGTACACTTCTTTGGCTGTAAATCAGCCGACTACTAAACTTCCATAAAAAACGCAATATGTTGTAGTTAATAGGCCTCTTAGCGAGGCTGATTACATTGACGACGAGCCATCTCTTAATAAAAAAAGATGGACATCTTTAGGAAAATCCAGGACCCGCCCTCCACAAAGATATCGATAATGTCATGAACCATGTTTGCACCAACAAGGGTGTCGGCGAAGGCATCTAATAATAATTGAGAAATTTAGAATCAAAATCTCCATTAGGCTTAATTATGAGTGCCTATATTACAAAATAATAAAACTTCGAAGTTAGAAAGGAATAACATTGGCTTTATTCCCATGTGATATCTAACAGAATATATACTGACAGTCAAGTCGCTATGTACTGTCTACATCAAGACTTATCCAAAGATGCTGGGAGTCTCTCAATAAAAACATTCAACTGCCAATAACATTGCTAATACTTTGACAAAATATAAAACCATTATGGCTATAGGCTTGGTATGGAGCAGTTTTGTAGTGTCTCCCTATCGTCCATTTATTTTCAGCATATTTTTAGATGATCTTAAAAGTTCAGTTTTTTAGGTTTCCTCCTAAAAGATTTAAATGGGATCATTGATCTTATTCTTCTTGTAAATTGATCTTATTTATTGATCAAGTTGTATAATAGCCTCCGTGTCAATCATTGCAAAATTGAACTACTAAGTACAAAAAGATACAAGATTCTGTCGTATTCAACACAAGTATCAATTGGAATCCGATACTGCAAAATATCTGCAAGCTGTAATTCAGTGCTTATGATTACGAAGGCCAGGCTTATCGATGACGACGCAATAGATTATAGGTTCCGCAAATATAAGTAAATGCCCAGACCAGATTTCTTCCTTATGTAGTAAAAAATAATCGGTTTAGAAAATTTTTCTATATTACTTCAACTGGATCCGAGCTTTCTGTAGAACTACCAATATATTTTTACATTCCTCACTTAAAAAAAGACTATAGACTTTGTCTGGAACTTACCATAATCGCTGTTATTTTGTTAGTCGTGGAGGTTGTCTCAGATTTATTGAAATTCGTATCGATATACATATTTGATAATAAAATGAAAATCCCCGCCTACTTTAAGAACTGTCATGTATATAGTGTGTGTTAATTTTTTGTTTCAAACAATCGATTGCTCTTCCATGAAGGCATGTTATTGGTGCGAACATAAAAAATTGCTTGTAATTAAACAATTTATTGTTGAAAAATCAAATGAAATTATCAACTGTCGACAGTAATATGTACTTATACCACATGCATAGACACAAGGACAAACATCCCAGCAATTCGCGGAGGTTTCAAGTCATATCAGTGACAGTTACATAACTAATTTCTAAAATACTGAACAGAACTAAACTATTATTAAGACTTCTTTCTAGATTACTTAGGTACTATAAAGTGACAATAGACTTAATCCCTGCATTACCTCAGGAAAACAATTTCACAATTGACACCTTTTTTGCACTACAAAGTCTGACTAAATACATATAAAAATTCGAATCAACCTGAAAGGGTTCCAATAAAAATGCCTGAAAGCACTTACACACTTAAACACCTTCACTCACTCAAATACTAACACATACACACATACATACACCACGTTCGCTTGTGGTTAATTTAAAGTGACATTTAATTTGTTTTGGAATATTAAACAAAAACGTACAACATATTTGTTGTTTCTTTTTTTCTCAAAAAAATAAACAATTGAACATTTTTTATTTAAACATTTTCACACATTCATATTTATAGAGAGAAAAAAACTAATTTGTTGCTATTTAAAGATCAAACAAAATAACAAATTTAAGCGAAACTGAATATAAAAACTTTTCATTCGCAGCTACAATTCTAGTGTTAAGATTTATGAAAATTTATGAATTCATAACAAAATTGTTTTGGTTCAATTCATAATTATTTATCAGTTTATGCACTTGAGTTCAAAGCAATTTGTTTTGGGTTTTTCTTTTGTTTTGTAGGTGGTAGGAGTGTGTGTTGCAACACAAAAGAAACAAATAAAGTTAATAAAATATTAAAAATTACTGATATAAATAATTTAAAGTGGCGCCAAATAAGACAAACAGCAACAAAAACAAAATATTATTACTTCCACTGAAACAGCCACCCACAGTTAAAGGGAGAACAAAAATAAAAACAAGGAAGATCATTATGGGAGAAGCGACGACTTGTGGGAACACTATTGTTAACAGTCAATACTCTAGTCAATACAATAATCTAGTCAATAGTCTAATCTATTATCTAGTCTATAGTCTAGTCTACAGCCTAGTCTATAGTCTAGTCTACAGCCTAGTCTATAGTCTAGTCTATAGTCTAGTCTATAGTCTAGTCTATAGTCTAGTCTATAGTCTAGTCTATAGTCTAGTCTATAGTCTAGTCTATAGTCTAGTCTATAGTCTAGTCTATAGTCTAGTCTATAGTCTAGTCTATAGTCTAGTCTATAGTCTAGTCTATAGTCTAGTCTATAGTCTAGTCTATAGTCCAGTCTATAGTTTAGTCTATAGTCTAGTCTATCGTCGAGTCTATTGTCTAGTCTATAGTCTAGTCTATTGTCTAGTCTATAGTCTTGTATATAGTCAAGTCTATAGTCTAGTCGATATTTTAGTCCATAGTATATTCTATAGTCTACTGTAGTATTTGGTCCAGTTTATACTGTGGTTCATGTTCTATTCTAGTGCATAGTCTTTTCTATAGTCTAGCCTAAAGTCTATTATCTAGCCTATAGTCTACAGTCAGGTCTATAATTTAGTCTATAAACTAGTCTATAGTCTAGTTCATAATCTAGTGTATATGCTAGTATATAGTATAATCTATAGTCCAATCACTATCAGTAGTGTAGGGTACAACTATAATAAAACACCCTTTCAATTGCCACATTTTTAACAAAACAACATATCAAACTATTAAAACACCCATAAACTCTAGTTAGTATAGATTGTTTGTTAATAAAACTACTAGACAATCTTAATTAAAATTCCTGTAAGTACTTTCATATTTAGAAATTCCAAAAATACTCCAATTTACAATATTGATATAATTTTATGTTCTCATTAACGCCACATAACACCACAAGATTAAAGATGCCGCCTTTAATCCCCCCAATAGCAGATCAAGGGAACTTAACGCATTTGCCGCCTCTAATAATTTCATTAATATTTATTACAAATCTTTTACACTAAATACATCTTGAGTTTTTATTGAAAAAATTTCAAGTGCTATATAGTTTATTTGCATCCATTAACCGGTATGTGTTCAATAAAATTTAGTGACTTTATAAATATACTTTTTTTCAAATTCATTTCAATTTGGTTTTATTTAGTTATAGGTGTGAATTGATGTATTATTTTTAGGTTCAAAGAGTAAAATTTTTTTAAGGAAATGTAATTATTGAAATCATTTTCAAGGAATTAATCAATCTTTATTCAGATCATTAAAATTTTTAAAATATTATCTTGGTTTCTTTGATATTTTAGTTTATAAACTTTCATGGTGGTATTGGAAAAAATATGTACCTAAATAAGTACATAGACTAGACGGTCATAGATATATAACGGTATAAGAAATAAAACTCACAACTTTAAAATGTGGGATTTTTGGCTTTAGTAACTTATATGTCATTTTATGGTTTAATACACAGGAAAAAAAGTGCGTCATCTAGTTCGTTGTAACTAGAAATTGATAGCGCTAAGCAACTCCTCGATCTTTTCTTGGAGTAATTTTATTTGGTGTTTAATCAGGGCACTAGACAGACTACTACTTACTATGATTAGCCATTTGCCCGCAGGATGTTGTCTTGGCTGCCCAGTTAAAGATCCATCGGTATCCACGTAGTGGTTCATTCCTAAACTTAAGTATATGACTTGATTGTTTACAGATTAATACAGGATGAAGTACGGATTCTTCGGGCTCTATTATCGATCCCAGGTTTGCTATGAAATATAATGTTGGAATTGGATGATATTTGGGATTTAACTAGGGCACCAGACAAAAAGCTACCATGTATGACCAAACTTGGAAGTGGAGTTAAAGGGACTTTAATCTTTGTTTTATTGGCGATCTAGAAGTAGCAATAGGTTTTAATGTCCAAAGAAATAAGTATTGTCAAATTTTATGGAGTCCGCGATTCGTTCTACTAATTTGGTCTATGTTGCTGTCTCAACAGAGTATTCTCTTTGGTGTGATTGTTGAGGAGTTTTAAGACTCCAAAGGCTGGTCACCTGCTCTTGGTTGGGGTCGCCCTATCTATTAGCTTAAAGACTAGTGATTGCTTTTTCCTTGTTGGGTTCAATCTCATGCAGTATGTCATTCTGAAACGAGGTTACTATGGTCAGAGATTGGAGAGCTCAAGGAGGGTGGATAGATTTAGAAGCGAATGGTGGGCTGTTTTAAATTCACCCAGAGGATGAAGAAAAAGCGTGAAATATAGCTGTCAAAATGTTAGGTTAAGCACAATGTACAACTATTGAACATTGAAATTATATGAACTGCAACCTATGCTCAGAATTTGTGGGCTATAGTTCATTTTCTAGCTAAAGATTGCAGATACCTTAATATCCGCATTGAAATTTTTGTCAGCTTTTTATTAAGAGCCCTGAGAGGTATATGCGAATTGAAGAGTTATCCGCAAACTGCACAGTCTTGCAGTCTCAGAAAGTTATGGATATTAGACTATCTCAATTGACGTTAGTTGTATGTTAAATATAGATAGACAAACGTTTAGAACTCCATTATGTTAAAAAAGGAATAATACAGGGTAGTATTCTATCCACCCTATTATATAATTTTTTACAATCTGGGGAAAGACTATCTTGAAGAATTACAAAATTTTGTTTTCACTGCGAGAGTTTTTCAGTCTTTGGGTTAAACAAGGAATTTCTCAGGGTTGTGTTGTATCCTAATGGGATAGGAATTTCTAGAAAAAGCTGCAGACAACGCCAAAAAGTCTGAAAGAGATATTCTATGCAGATTATTGCACCATTATTGAACTATTAAATCCACAAATTACACAAGCTTACATTGCCGGAATTACCACAACTCGTTAAATGTAATCTTAACGATCAGAAATCCGCTGAGTTAAACAAGAGGCTTCAGCGCAGTGTTCTATCATCCCTACTATTTAATTTCTACCGTTCTAAGCTTCCGACTTGTTTAAAAAGACTACAGTTGATATCCTTAATAAGAAAATGCGACACAGGATTCCAGTGACTGGAAGTGACATCCTACTCAGACTATGGCAACGTCGAGAATCTGTAGTGTTTATGACTGTCATGGGGAATTTCAAAATTTCTTCACTTCTGGTAAAAAGGTCGTGCACAAGAGTTATAACAAAACACTCTTTCAAAGGTTAGAACTACCAATGCAATGCGAAGTAGGATTAAGATCCTCCACGTGATTGTTTAAACAAATATTTAAACAAATAAATAATGTTGAAGAATTGCCCAATTTTTTACGGCGTTCAATGTAGACTTAACAATCAAAAATCGGTTGAGTTAAACAAAAAGTTTTAGCGCAGTGTTCTATCATCTCTATTACAAAATTTCTAGCGTTCTAAGCTCCCGGCGTGTTCCCAAAGTCTAGAATTGATATCCTTGATAAGAAAATCGTCAGGATGGTGTTATATCCTCCATACTGTTCAATATCTCTCTAAACTCTAGACATCTTCCAAAGGACTGGAAGTGACATCCCACTCAGACTATGGCAACATCGATAATCTATAGGGTTTATGACTATCTTCGGGAATTTCACTGTAAGAAACCTACACCCGATTTAGTTCCATAGCTCATTCTACTGCTTTAACCTAAGCTCGTGCATAGGAGCAATAACAAAATACTTTTTCAATGGTAAGATCTACTAATGTAATGTAAAGTAATACATCCTCTACATGGATGTATTAGAGCCATAAAAAAGAGAAGAGATTTTTGGGAAGATAACCTAAAGAATGCCACAATTCTAAAACATGATCTATAGCATCCACTGAGGCAATAGTGGACAAAAATATTTGAACAAATGAAGAGTAGAGCAGAGACCATTGTCGATATTAAGAAGCAAATATCTGGGAAGCAAATTCTAAGAAACTTCTTCCATAACACTGAGTTGATTAACCTCGCTACCTTTTCCATGAAAAGGAAAGTTGTTGAAAATTATCGAATTTCCTGTTGCTTCCTGTTGACAATGATAGTCAATATCGAAAATATTCCATGGTCAGTTGTATTAAATATCAATAAAATGTATCATTATCTTCAAAATTCGAAATTGATTTCAATTTCTTTAAAACTTTCTTTAAAGATTTAAATTCACATAATTTTTTTTATTATTTTAATTATAGAACTTTAAGAACTTTAAGTAAAATTGCATTTCTGTCAATATAATGAGTTAAAAAATATAGATTTTATTTTGGTTTATTAACACACACACATACATACACATACACAAAAACACATTTCCAAATTATTCAAACAACTCATTCTCAGTTTTTAACAATTAAATTTTGCAGAAAAAAAAATACAATTGGTATAAAAAAATTTATATTTACATACATATAGAGTATGTATGTATGTTTGGTTGTATCAGTAGTATATATACATACATATACATATAATAAGGTCAAAATCGACCAAACATACCAATGATGATGATGGTAAAGTGTATTTGACACAACCGATGGATTTAATTTGCATTGAATTGGGAATTTCATTTGACAACTTATTTTTATACGTTAAACAAAAAAAAAAAAAAAAACAACAAAATTATATTTAAATGTTTGTTTGAATCTCAGTGCAATAATTTTTATTCTGCAATTGTATGTTTGTATACATACATCGGTATATGAACTAAATATTGTTTGTATGAGTGTATAATATCACACAAAAATACAGACATACATACATGCCATGACATCCGTTTATAAAAACTCACAATGTCATTTAAATTGAGAGAAAAGACAGTCAAAATGTCACACAAAAAACACAGAGCAGCGAACAATACAAAAAACAACAATAGCAACGACGACGACATAAAAAAACTGCAGTCAAGCTTTTGGACAGATCTGTGGCAAGTGCGTGAAATCCATTACGACATACATACAGATACACATACACGGATGTTGCACATACATGTTATAAAAGGTAAATGATTTAATTTAAAGTGTGTGCGGTGTAGAATTCAATTTCATCAAATTTTGAATCAATTAATTTAAATATAAACGAATGAAAACTATTTGTGTTTAAAGTTAATGCTTAATAAATGAAAGGACAATGGTCAACTTAGTTTAAATATTAAAGGATATGAATCAGTTTCTATACCTTTCCTAATGCAATGTCTTCATTCACCATTTGACGTTTAGTTTAAACATTAAGTTAAAGCAAACGAAACAATTGCTTCAGATTCTATTCCTTATCTCTGCACAATGGGTGTTTGGAAATAGCTTGAATGAATCGGACTTCTCAGAGTTCTGTTAACTTCGATCTTGTTGTTTTTAGTAATAACCAATTATTTTACTGTACCATTGGACTCTCATTTTCTTTCTTACTCATTTCTAAGGACAGTAATGATGATATAGGTTTATCTTAGGTTTATTATGAAGGCTTTGGTTATAATGTTCCCAATTGCCAACTTTTGGTAAGCAAAACTTGCGCTTTAGAATGAACCTATCGTAATGCTACATTGGTCAAATATCTGGGCCTATCATGTGCTTCTTTTAAATGTTAGTTGAAAACCTTACATTAAGTTTCATGACATCGTAGAATTTGTATAAATTCTGTTTCAAATACATGGGATTTTATCAAAATTTTTTGGTGGCAATCGAATCCAATACCCTTAGTCTGTCAGTCAATATTACTACCAACTAACATAAAAAGCAACTTGGATTTCCTAAACGTATGTAGTTCCTTACAATTTTCCCAGGAATGTAATATCTAGAAGAACAACGCTGTGCAGTTATTTGGATCTCATATCGACGAAAGCGACGGCGTTTCAATGTCCCCTTTATAAGCTTTACATTCGTCTTGATCCGTTCGACCAATTTTGTAAAGTTGTGCTTGTAAACATGGGTAACCTTTTGGAACACGTATCTATCAAGGAGGATTTCACTAAAAAATACTTTTCGCTCTGGTCTTGTTTAGGTGACAAAATAAGATTTTGGATGTCCCATCCGCTATTGCATTATTCATATGGGACGTTCTCGTTATGGTTCCAATTCAGCTGTTATCAAAGTTTCTGATGGAAATCGAACCCACTAGCTCAAACTGACAGACCTTATTACTATCGACTAATCTACAAAGAGACCTTGGTATTCCTAGACATATATAGTTCCTTAAAATCTTCGGAGCGATGTTAGAAAGATAACGCTGCGCAGTTATTTGAAATTTTGACGAAAGCGAATGAGTTTCACTGTCCCTTATACATGCTCTATAGTCGACTGAATCCGTTCGTCCGATTTTGGTATAGTTGAGCTTGTTAACCTGAATATTTTCTTGGAATACTTATCTAACAAGAAGGTATTTATTAAAAAAAAACTTCTCGTAATGTTCTTGTTGAAGTCACCCAATAAGATTTTAGTTGTCCTACCTAATGGCATTTTTTGCAAGAGCCTCTTTAAGATTCTCTCGCTCATGGTTGTAATTCAGCTTTCATTGTGTCGAAAAGTTTCACATTCGCCAGGGCAACTCTAATAAGCTCCCTTTCCTTTAAAGAAACTACATTCGCTATTTTATTACCGATTATTTCCGATTATTTATTCATTTATGGATTTCAAAATGTCAAATAGAAATACCTTATGACCTTCGGAAAATATGTTAATCTCCATCATAGTATGGACTTCCGACTGGAAAGACAATGATAAATTTCGGTTTTTGGATTGTTAATGCAGACACATCAGCAACAGAAGTTTCCTCTAACGTTCCGTTTGAAGATCTGCTATCTCGGACGAGTTCAGGCACCTCTTTTTACGTTTAACCGTGCATAGGTCCAAGAGCTTTACGTGAACATTTGTCGTAACCTTATTATACGACTCATCATTGCCCGTTTAAGCTTTGCACTTTGTAAAAATACTCGAGCTATCCAATCTCTGATCTTTGCTATACTGTTGCTTAACTTTCGAGATGCACAAACATCAGTTTCTTTCTCAGCCACGATGATGAGATATCCTATATTGAGTTGTCAACATCACCCAGAGAAGTAATCGGTATATCGAAATACGAACTCATCCAATATGCCGGGGACTTGTTTACAGAGAACACACTGTGCATAATCTGGTATGAACTGAGTAAACCCTGAACAAGACAGCTCAGGCAATGAAGAAAACTTCAATGGCATCATGCCTTTCATAGATCACCGTTCAACCCAGCATACTTCTCATGCATTAGGGAACAACAAACGATATACTCATTCCTGGTATACAGTTTGGTGAGTTCCAGTATTATATACACTTAACACCAACTCATTTCCCAAGCATAGTGCTACACTCACTCCTCTGTAGAATATCTGTTGCAACAACACCAAATTTATACACAATTATAGACTTTAACTTGCATCAGTTTCTTCCCGAGAATACTCCAATAACTGGGATGAGACAAAGTCCAAAACTCTGATTATGTGATTCTCTGCCTTAACCTCATGTTAAATCATTGTAAGAAAGGATACATTTTATTATCACCAGTTTATAGTCCCCGTTTCCCCGGCCTTGCAGTAACATTAAGAAGATAGTCTTTCATCAAGGTAACATAACCCCGTTGGGGTCTTCTGTGAGATATCTGTTGTCTCAGCGAGAGGACCAAACTT
This sequence comes from Lucilia cuprina, assembly GCF_022045245.1. Lineage (NCBI taxonomy): Eukaryota > Metazoa > Arthropoda > Insecta > Diptera > Calliphoridae > Lucilia > Lucilia cuprina. The sequence goes on along the minus strand of NC_060950.1, from coordinate 57,762,042 downwards.
CCCAGATTTTTAGACTTTCAACCCTTTAATCAACTTTTCTCACACGAGTTTGGAAACGTGCTGGTATCATATCCTCTTCTACAAACGGAGAACAATAGGTTTATGCTGGACTGACATGATCACCAACATGGTGACCACTGATCAGGTTGTTGTCATGTTGCATTAGCTTTGTTTATCGCCTTCTGGATATTTATGCCTATGGATAAGTCGAATGACTACTTATGCTACTGATTAATAATCTAATATTATATCTAATTAGAATATTTAGTTATGAAAGCTATCGATTAATCGATATTTTCCAATAACTTAAGTCATCTCTTAATTCTATTTGCTTTGGGTTTGTGTCTTAACTAAAATAATCTTATAAGCAATAATAATTTATTGGGTAATACTTACATGTCACATTGTATATCTGCCCATCATCCAATCCAATAAGTAAATAAATTTAAGTCTTTAAATAACAGACGTCTCAGCTGTTTATTAACAGTTCACACACACACAATTATAAGATTTTGTTATTCATTGAAAACACACACACACAAACACTATGAAGTAAAATAAAAACAAATTTCTAGAGAACGAAAACAAAAAACACTTGAATATTTTACTTGAATTGTGTTTTTGTTGTTTTATATACAGAAGTTTTGTAAATTAACAGAACAAAAGCAAATGTTAAATAATAACAGCATAAGTAGTAAATTTAACATTAGCAAAGAAATGTTATGTGATATTAACAGCAAAAGTTAATTTAACAGTTTGGGTTGTAACAGTAACAGCAAAAACACAAATGTTAAGGTACAGAAGAAATAACATGTTAAATTAAATTCTATTAAAAGAGCTGCTATGTTATTGGAAAATGCATAGAGGGAGTGAGAATGTTGGGGGCAGTCTGTTGTGTACAGGTTTAAAAAAGGTATTTTTTATGAAAGTAAATAAAGTAAACATAATGAAGTGTAAAATTAAATTAAAAGAAAAGGTATTTCAAAAATAAAGTTAGTTAAGAAATCTGGCAGCTTTTGCAAAAATTATTGTTTTTTTCTAAATAAAATTTTTAAACAACTAGAATTTCTTGCTTTTAACTAAGAGAACTATCACAGGTACAACAAAAATATGTCACTTCATCCTTGTTGTGACAGTCTAATGTCAAAGTGAAAGATTCATAGACATTACATAAATTTTTTTGTTAAAAAACTGTTATACGAAATGTTATACAAAAAAAATTATAAAATATTATTAAAACTTTTCCTTAAAAGAATGTCAAATTCTCTACAGAAACAAACTGTTATATTTGTTATACAGAAAATGTAAAGAGAAGTAAATTCCCTACGAAAAACTGCATACAAATCTTTTGTATGAAACTGTTATACAATAAAATTTTTATACAAAACTATGATGTAATCTATGTATATAAACGTTGCTCGATAAACTGTTATACAAACAATTTTCCAAAGAAAAACAACAATTTTTCAAAGAATACTGCTAAATAATGTTAGGGAAAACTGTTATACTGAAAATTTTCTAATGAAAAGAAGCTGCTATAAACAACTAACAAATATCACATACAGCAGTATTCCCATTATAATAAACTGTTATACAGCAACGTTTCTTTAAAAAAGTGTTATATAAAAGATTTTTTTAACAAAAACTGTTATAAAGAAATTTCACAATTGATAATCTGTTAGACAAAGCATTCTACAAAAAATGTCTTTCCATTGAAAACTGTTATACAGAGTATTAAATATAGAAAATAAGGTTTTTCATAAGCAATTTTTTTAATAAAAAATGAAATTCTTTCTCTAGAGTCTCTGTTATGTCGGAAATATTCTAATGAAATGAAACTGTTATACAAAACTATTGCGAAAAAAAATCCTAGAACTATAGATTTCGTTAATACGGAAATGTTGCTATATTTTAAACTTTTATACAGAATATTTTATATACAAAATAATGAAATTCTTTCTTTCTTATACAAAACTCTTCCCAAAAAAATCCCTAATACATACCAGTGTACAGTATGGTTACTATAGAAAACATTAATACGGAAATGTTTCTCTGTTTATAACTTTTATACGGCATATTTCATATACAAAACTAAATGGAATTCTTTCTCTTGAGAAACTGTTATATCGGAAATATCATAATGAAAACAAACAAACTGTTATACAAAACTCTTCCAAAAGAAAATCCCTAATACATACCATTGTTTAGTATTGTTACTATAGAAAACAATAATACGGAAAACTGTTATACAAAATTTTGTAGACTGCTCAACAAATCAGTCTGTAGACTTATCTATAGACTACACATTAGACTTATCAATAGATTACATTATATACTAATCAGAAGACTAGTCTAGTCATAATACAAGTCTTTACATTACTCATGAGACTAGTCTATAAACTACTCATAAGACTAGTCTATAGACTTCTAGTAAGACTAGTCTATACACGACCTTTTATGTCTTTCATTAGACTATTTATAAGACTTGGTTATAGACTACTCATAAGGCTACTCAATAGACTACACAACCTACTTACTACTCTATTGGCTACTAAATAAACTAGTCAATAGACTACTTAATAGCCTATTATGTGGGCTACTTATTACACTTATGTATAGACCACTCTATATAGACTTGTCTAATACTAGTCTACATTTACTATTATCTATAGATTGCTCAACAAATCAGTCTGTAGACTTATCTATAGACTACACATTAGACAAATCAATAGATTACTTTATAAACTAATCAGTAAACTAGCCTACTCATAAGGCTAGCCAAAAGACTAGTCTTTGGACTACACATAAGACTAGTCTTTAGACTACACATAATACTAGTCTTTAGACTACTCATAAGACTAGTCTACAGGCTAATCACTAGTCTGTAAACTACTCTTAAGACTTTTATATAGATTTCTCATAAGACTAGTCTATAGACCACCTTTTATGTCTAGTCTTTAGACTATTCATAAGACTAGTCTATAAACTATTCATAACTCTAGTCTATAGACTATTCATAACTCTAGTCTATAGACTATTCATAACTCTAGTCTATAGACTACTCACAAGACTAGTCTATAGACTACTCATAAGACTAGTCTAGAGTATACTAGTAAGACTAGTCTATAGACTACTCAAAGACTAGTCTATAGACTACTCATAAGACTAAACTATCGACTACTCATAAGACTAGTCTAGAGTCTACTAGTAAGACTAGTCTATAGACTACTAGTAAGACTAATCTATAGACCACCTTTTATGTCTAGTCTTTAGACGGTTCATAAGACTAGTCTATAGACTATTCATAACTCTAGTCTATAGACTACTCATAAGACTAGTCTATAGACTACTTCATATGACTCAATGGATTAGTTTTTAGATTACTCAATAGGCTAGTAAATAAACTAGTCAATATACTACGTAATAGACTATTGTATGGACTTCTCATTACACTAATGTATAGAACTCTTTATATAGACTAGTCTAACACTAGTCTATAGTTATATGGACCATTCTGTTGTAGGCCACTTAATAGACTAGTCTATAGACTACATAATAGAATAATTTATGGACTACTTAATAGACAAGTCTTAACTATTATTTAGACTAATCTGTACTAATCATAAGTCTTATCTACTCAATAGATTAGTTTAAAAACTACTCAATAGACCAGTTAATAGACTACTTAATTGACTAGTCTATAGATTATTTTATAAACCACTCAATAGACTAGTTCGTGGACTAATCAATGGAAGGAACTATATAATTCTAAAAACACCACTCTATCGACTAGTCTATAGACTTCCTCCTAGAATAGTCTATTGTTTAGTCAGTAGACTAGTATATAGAATACCCAATATACTATTCTATAGATTACTCAACAGACAATACCATAAACTTCTGAATAGACTAGTGACTAGTCTATACATGCCTCCCTAGACCAGTTCGTTGAAAACTTCATAAAAGAGTCTACAGTCTTCTCAATACACTATAAACTTCCCAATGTAATAGTCTATACATGCCTTCCTTGACCAGTATATTAACTACTCCTTTGATTATTGATAAGTCTATGAGGTTTTGCAATTTTCCCTCCTATTAATCGATTTGTCTACAATACAAACTTACAACTTTTAACACGAGAAAATCTCAAAACAAACAATAACAAATAAAGCTCAACAGAAACTTAAAAGAATAAACCACAGAACTCTGTTTTAAATTTGATTTTATTTTACTTTTGTTTTGTTTTTTTTTTACTTTTTTCGCTTTGTTTTGTTTACGCGCGCGTTTTAAGTTTTTATTTTTTTGCCTTTATTTCCGTTTTGTTTTGTTTATATTGTTCTTATACGTTTAGGTTAACTTCTTACGTTTTTTAAGCGTTAATTTCGTTTATTGCTGTTGCACCTTACTAACACATAAGTCAACTGACGCCAGACTCTTTAACGACCACATTAAGTTGTTTTATTGTTGTAGTTTTTGCAAAATAAACTTTTCTTGTTTTTCGTTTTTCTTTCTTTTTGATTTGCTTTCCATATATTGGCATTTGCCTTTGGTGGATAATTTATGTTAAAAGTAAAGAAAATCTGTGCAAAAAGTATAAAAAAAACTTCCTCTTGAGGCGATTGCTGCAAAGAAAAAACAACAATAAAAAAAAAACTTGAGGATATATTATTAGTAAAATTTATTACTCTTTTTACAATATTTATAAGGATAATAAAGTTTAAAGAAATGTAAAATTTATGTGCAAAAACAAAACTCTTAAGATGTTGCAAGTAGACGACAGAAAAAATGAGTAAAATTGCATTTAAATTTTACAAAAACATAAGGTCATAGTTGAGGGAGTATGAGGTCATTTGAAGAAATTTGTTGTAGCTAACCAACACATGTCTAAATAATTAGTGAAATAATACATTTGATGATTGCACGAAATTGCAGTCTTCTAGAAATGCCGGCTATGAAATCTTGAAGAGAGTTAAAAGAGCGTAGAAAAGCTTATTTTTGAGAAATTTGAATTATGAGAGCAAAATTCATAAAATTTAAAAATCAAATTCTCTTGCATGTTTAAAAACTCTTTACATATGTTATGCCGTGATTTCTCTTCTTTTGTTCTCTTAGTAGGGTATACTCTTATTAAAACTCTTTAAGTAAAACACCTGTTTTTTCCTTTAATTCCCCTGATATAAGCTAAAAATATTATAGGCATTCTTGCTGTGGGTATAATACTCTTTATTCTTTACATTTCCCCTTTTTTACTCTCTCTATCTCTTCTTATCCACCTGTAGCTAAGAATATCAATAAAAATTTCCTATTTCCCCTTCAAAATATTTATGAGCTATTAAATGGCAATGAAACATTTTGTCACTCTCTCCTCTCTATTTGAAATACAAAATTTCCTTTTTCATAACATTCCCCTAAAAAAGCACTCTTAATCTCTGCTGTTAACTCTCCTTCTTTTAGCATTTCTTGCCCAAAAACAATTAATCATTAAGAGCTAATCTCTATTGTGTTGTCATTCTTCTCTGCTTTTCTTATTGAAAATTTTCTTTATGCTTATCTCTGTCATTCTTATTTAATTTACATTTACTCTTTTGCTTGTTATGATAAACTCTTGCTCTCTCTTTTTAACTACCGGGTTTTGGTGTAAAAGTAAATGTGTGTGTGTGGGTTTGTGTGTGATATAAAGCTGTCTGTCTGTCTTGTTTAGTTTTGACGTTTATTTTTCAGTTTTGTTAAAAATTTCATTCATAATAAATCATTTTGTCAGTTCGTGTATTGTGTGCAGCTAGCTCTCTTTTGTTCTCTCTCTATCTCTATCAGTGGTTTGAGTTATTTTCATCACAAACACAGTGTTTAACGGTGGTAGTGTTGTGAGGAACAGTTGTGTTATTCCGTGCTGCTAGTGATGGTGGTTGTTTTGGCTAAATGATTTTGTTGTTTCTGCAATTAATGTTGTTTTTTTTTTTTTGTTTTAGCAAAATTTTTAACTTTTTTTTAATTTTTTCTCTTGTTTAATAATTTCTTTAAAATTTTATTCCCTCATTTGTTGTCTGTCTTTCTTTCATTTCTTTCCTCCCTGTTGTGTTTTCCTCTTCTACTTTTTTTCAAGCTTGTCATTTCATTTTGCCATAAATTTTTCACACACAAAAACAGCAAAAATGAATAATAAAAGCAAAAAAACAAAAAAGAAATGAAAAACAATCATTCATTTTGTAATTTATTGTTTTATTTCTCAGTTGTTCTGTTCAACATTTCTTCAATATCATTTGTTCGTTCGTTCGTCTGTCTGTCTGTCTATACATTCGTGTTTGTGTTTGTGTGTGTTCAAATGAATTATTAAATATTTTCCTTTTGAGCGTTAATAATTTTATGCACACCTTTTTTTTCTTCGTTTCTTTAAATACAAATTATTCTGGTTTTATATTTTTAATTGTTTTTAATTTTATTATTGATTTATGAGTGTTTTCTGTAGAAATGTTTATTCAATCATTTGTTAAGCTTGAAATATAGCTGCGTCCGACTGTGTTTCTGTTCGGATTTTAGTTGTATTGATATGCATTAAAGAAAATATGCCGTCGGCAAATTTTAATTTTTGAAATTTTTAAGGATTATTTTTAAATATTATTATACCTATAAGGAATTGTATTCGCAATATTCTTTGGTTCCCATTATGGCACAACAAAAATAAAACGAAGTACTTCCAAAAGAACCACTTCAAAAGTAGCACTAAGTGAATTTTTTTTTACCTTCTGTAAAAGTAATGTTTATTGACTTCTAAAGAAGCGAAAAGGATGCAATTTCTTTTATACCCTACACCACTTTAGTGAGGATGTTATATTGGGTTTGTGCTAATGTTTGTAACGCATAATAATATTGGTTCTATACCCACCTTAAAGTATACCAATCGGCTCAGAATCAGTTTCTAAGTCGAGCTATGTCCGTCCGTATGTCCGTCCATATAAACTTTGTAATTAAACTACAGATAGCAATTTTGGATATAATGCAATGATAATTTGGCACATGATCTTTTATAGTACTGTAGACAAAGCCTATTGAAAATAGTTAACATCGGTCCATTATTTAATCAAGCCCCCCCTTACAGCAGAACCCACCGAATAGAGCTGTTATGATCATAATTATGTTCAAAAGCAAGTTCTAAACTAGCCTTGATGACCGTAGGTTCTCATTTGGCCCTAGCCCTTAGAAAAAGTCCCTTAAAAATTTGACTTAAATGTCCACAGTTTTATTCAACAATAAATGGCTTAAGTAAGGCAAGGTACAATTCAACTTAAATGTTTAATTATTAAAACTAAATCACATTTTATTTTTATAACATGCGTAAGGTATTTTATAGTCGGCCTCACCCGACTATAATTTCTTAGTTGTTTTGTATTGAAATTTTTTAAATTGAACCAATTTTATTTTGAAGTTAATTGATTAATGCGTGTAATTTAATTATGTTAATATAATTTAAGTCAAATAGCTTCCAAAAAAAGAACATGGAAACTACTTCCTAAGAATGACTTTAGATATAATGAATTTGGAATCACTATGACAAGTCTGTTTTAAATTCTTAGCAGTTTTAAAGAAATTAGTTCTTTGGCTTCTTAGTTATATAACACATTATAGATCACATTCGTGTTATTTAGACACGAATGATTCAAGTTATCAAATATAAACTCAATTTATGATCGTAGATGTCAAAGCGGAGATTATGAGGGACTAGTAAAATCATGAAGGACTAGTAAAATCACCATTACTTAATCCTTCTCTGGTATATTAATGTGATTCTAGAGCAATTCTTAGCGGTTTTAAAGAAATTAGTTCTTTGGCTTGTTAGTTATATATCACATTATAGATCACATTCGTGTCATTTAAGACACTTTAGAATGATTTAAATTATCATATATAAACTTAATTTCTGATCGAAGATGTCGAAGAGGGGATCATGAAGTGTCAATCACTTCTGATCAATCCTGAATCATTTTGAATATTTTTTTGAGTTGTTTTTTTCGGTTCAATGGAATGCTCACCAGCACCGAAACATTCTATACACGATTAAAATGATCGTATATATTTGTCGGGAGAAAATTGTAACCTTTGCGCTACTCTTCTAAAAGTGTCTTCATTGATCTACTCTTATGATCAATTTCGGCACATTTTTGAATATTTGTTGAGTCGTATTAATTTTTTAGCTTGGTACTACATTAGTTCAATGGAACGCATATTGGCACCGAAACAACTTAAACACCATTTCCCAGCCAATTTTTGTTTAATGTTTTAATCATATTCGAGTCATTAAAGATATCATATATGAGCTCTATTTCCGGCCAACATTTGTTTAACAGTTTTGAATGCATTTAAGTCTTTTATGACTCCTTAGTACGGTAAACGCTTTGGAAATACATTTAATAATCGGAACCCCAACTATGTTTAGTGAATGTGAACCCAATATAAACAAATATCAGAAGACATATTAAGTCAAAATGTTGTGCGCTTTTTCATTAGTGATTCAGGTGGGAATTGAACACACTACCTTAGTCCTTGAAAATAGGACCTGTTAAGTTTTCATTCATTTTATCTAGCGTTTATCAGCAATAGAGTTGCCGTAATTATCCACGTATTGCTTGACCTATATAAGAGTATTTTTGAGTGTTTTAACATTTAAAGGCAATGACGCATCACCGAGATGGACCAGACCCTAGAATAGAGCTCAACCTGCTCTTGTTAGGCTGGGTAGCAGTTGTACCGATTCCACTTCTTCTTCGTCCAAAACAGCGTTATACAGTAGATATAACGTGGGTAGCCGGGCTTGGCTCGCGTAGCCTATACGTTTCGATATATTTGCTATCATACAGTGCAAAGTAATTATACCAGTTAGAAGCATAATTGAATTCTTACTACGATATAAGATAGTCCTATTCGTTGTCAGAGTAGGCCGGAGCAGTTTTGATATTCTCAAGTGGTGATAACTTAAGTGGTCTCACTCAAAGCTCATTCATATATGAATTTTTATAAGGTTGAGTCTAGGGACGACCTTTGGTTGTGCATTCATCAGATATTTCATTTCCTGGAACCCATTTCAATTCAATGTGATGTTGTGTCAGTTGAGCCAAAGATTGAATAGAACTGAGAAAACGTTTCGACTTAGTAACATTGGCGATAAGAGCCTTGATTGATGCAAGGCTATCTAAGTCTTCCTGATCCCTTGCCCTAGTATGTTTCGTCTCCTGCCTCATGATTTTCCGATCTGTTTTTTAAAGGATTGTGCCATGACCAAAGAAGTCAATGCATTAAGATTAACCTCTTTGCTGAAATTGTTTTGTATGTGTTCACTCTCTAAATTACTTGGGGAGCGCAAAGTGACAAAACAGTAATTCAGCTTCCATTTAATTAATTATAATTTTTAATTAAGTACATACTCATACTATTTATTCCTAAATCTCTTTTATTTTTATACAATTTTATAAAGTAATTAATTTGTTCATGAAGATTATAATAAATTGTAAAAGTTCTTTTTTTTTTGTTTTATATTTATTTAACTAATATTTTTTTCTTTCTCGAATTTTATCGCTATGATTTAATGATTTGAAATCCTTTATTAAATAGGATTTTGTTATTGCTTTTATGCATTTTGTTATTTGCTGGATTTAATACGAATGACTAGATATTTATGTTTATAAACCTAAACTAAAAATGTAGTTTTATTAAAAAAATTCTGGTACGAGTAGTTTGTTCGTCTATTCATAAATAGAAATCTACAATAATTGATGGTGTGGTTTATTGACTTAACAATTTATTACTGTAATAGTTTAACACTAATTTATTTTTATTTATATTTTTTTCGTTACCAAAAAAAGCAAAACCAAAATATGAATTCACGAATAACACACACATAAATATAAATGAATTACAACTTTGGACAAAAACAAAAATTTGGCAGTTAAATACAGAATATAACAAAAATATTACAATATTTACAACAACAACAAAATATTTGTATTTGAAATCCAATTCAGAAAAAAAATCATCATAAATTATATTCAAGTAATATGACTATATGTATTTGGTCTATAGTCAATGCTATATAGACCGGTCTATAGCCAAGACTATATAGACTGGTATATAGTCAAGATTATATAGGCGTGTCCATAGTCAAGACTATATAGACTGGTTTATAGTCGAGACTATATAGAATGCTCTATAGTCAAGACTATTGACTGCTCTATAGTCAAGACTATATAGACTGGTTTATAGTCAAGACAATGTAGACTGATATATAGTTGAGACTATAGACTGCTCTATAGTTAAGACTATAGACTGCTCTATAGTCAAGACTATAGTCTGCTCTATAGTCAAGACTATAGACTGCTCTATAGTCAAGACTATAGACTCCTCTATAGTCAATACTATAGACTGGTCTATAGTCGAGACTATATAGAATGATCTATAGTCAAGACTAT
>NC_060950.1:57672510-57751485 GCF_022045245.1 Lucilia cuprina | reverse complement strand
CTGCTCTATAGTCAAGACTAAAGACTGCTCTATAGTCAAGACTATTGACTACTCTATAGTCATGACTATAGACTGCTCTATAGTCATGACTATAGACTGCTCTATAGTAAATACCATAGTATAGTCAACCTTCATTTTCATCCAAACATTTGCACAAAATATGACGAGGTTAATAAAAGTAAATTAAAAACAGAAATACAATAACAATAAAATAATCGAACAAATACAAAAAATATACTACAATTTACTAAACAATAAAAATGCATTTTACACCTTGCATTTGATGATGGCTTATGAATGCCAGTGATACTGCCGCATACAACAAACTGAGTATAACAATTTTTTGGTTTTGTTTTAAAGGGGGATATAGAAAAAGATAGGAGAGGGACATGAGAGAGTGTAAAACAAAAACCTATAAAAAAATCTAAACAATTTTATGTTCATTTGTAAGTAAGAACAACAAGTGGATTTAGAGAACAACACAGAAAAAAAAAAATACACAAATCCACTGCAAACAAACAACTTACATACAAACTACAGTAGGAAAAAAAGCCCCAATATGCGGAAAACAATAATAGCAAATACAATACAATAAGTAAAAGAAAAACCAACAACAACAATAATAATTCCCCACCAAAAAGAAATAAAAAATAAATAAAAGAACAGTCAATATTTAGCGCCCATTTATGTAGGTTGAATATGGATCCAGATATGGTTAACTAAGTTTTTCAAAAGGTACTTTTCATGGCAAACAAACAAGTGCTATATTCGCCTATATGGACTTTTATCAGTTGTTACTTATATATTAATGACATATTTCCGATATCCTTATAGTAAGTTAGTTAGTAAATTAGTTAGTTAGAAAGTTAGTTAGTTAGTAAGTAAGTTAGTTAGTTAATCAGTTAGTTAGTTAGTTTGTTAGTTAGTTAATTAGTTAGTTAGTTATTTAGTTAGTTAGTTAGTTAGTTAGTTAGTTAGTTAGTTAGTTAGTTAGTAAGTTAGTTAGTTAGTTAGTTAGTTAGTTAGTTAGTTAGTTAGTTAGTTAGTTAGTTAGTTAGTTAGTTAGTTAGTTATTTAGTTAGTTAGTTAGTTAGTTAGTTAGTTAGTTAGTTAGTTAGTTAGTTAGTTAGTTAGTTAGTTAGTTAGTTAGTTAGTTTGTTAGTTAGATAGTTAGTTAGTTTGTTAGTTAGGTTGTTAGTTAGTTAGCTAGTGAGTTAGCTAGTTAGTTAGCTAGTTAATTAGCTAGTCAAGAGAGAGTTGTTTGCAATTGATATGAGAATTTTGAATTCATAACATAATAGGCCAGTGTTGCTTGCATATTTACGATACTGCTAATCTCTCCATCCCTGCTTAAGATTAAGTTTTTTCATTATTTTCTAAAAACCAAAAAAATATATATATATATAAACACAATTTGTGAGTGTTTGTTTGGCCACGCTGATACCAACAATAGGAAAAACAATGGCCCCTTCCCCTCTCGATCCAAACAAATCCAACCACCAGCCTCTTATCACACAGACTGCCCAAACATGCAACACTTTTCCACTTTTTAATGTTGGTTGAAGTATTTTATTTCACTCCATATCACATAAAAATTCTTATAGAAAAAACACTAATAATTCTCGTTTATTGAGTGTTTCAAAAGCAATAAAAAATATTTTTATTTTCTTTTTTTGTCTTTTTTTCAAAATACTTAAATTAATGAAAACTCATAAAATACAAATTTTTTGATATTTAAATTTGTTTCTGTTTATGTGTTTAGGCAGTTGTGCTATTCAAACTTGTTGGCGATAATCTTTTTCAAATATTTATTCATGATCAGTTGTCTTTAGAATATTTTAGTAATGATGAACAGACAAGCTTTACGTTGCTGTTCATAATTCATGTGTTTATGTTGACATGTAAGAGCATCTCTTTAATTTCATTGCATCAATTTAATTGCTTTTTTTTGGTCATAAAATTTTGAATTTCAATATTATCTGCTGATTATCAAATATGTTTCATATTTTAATGACATTTTAATGTAAATTAATATATTATTTTAATAGTTTTTTGTGTGTGTACTAGGGCAGGGGTGTAGAGTTTGGGAAACGGTGGGGGGAGGTAGAATTAGAGTTCAACTGCTCATGTTTTGTCTATAGTCTAGTCTATAGTTTGGTCTGTAGTCTAGTCAATAGTCTAGTGTAAAGTCTACTCTATAGTCTACTCTATAGTCTAGTCTATAGTCTAGTCTATAGTCTAGTCTATAGTCTAGTCTACAGTCTAATCTATAGCCTAATCTATAGTCTAATCTATAGTCTAGTCTATAGTCTAGTCTATAGTCTAGTCTATAGTCTAGTCTATAGTCTAGTCTATAGTCTAGTCTATAGTCTAGTCTATAGCCTAGTCTATAGTCTAGTCTATAGTCTACTCTATAGTCTAGTCTATAGTCTACTCTATAGTCTAGTCTATAGTCTACTCTATACACTAGTCTATAGTCTAGTCTATAGTCTAGTCTATAGTCTAGTCTATAGTCTAGTCTATAGTCTAGTCTATAGTCTAGTCTATAGTCTAGTCTATAGTCTAGTCTATAGTCTAGTCTATAGTCTAGTCTATAGTCTAGTCTATAGTCTAGTCTATAGTCTAGTCTATAGACTAGTCTATAGTCTAGTCTATAGTCTAGTCTATAGTCTAGTCTATAGACTAGTCTATAGTCTAGTCTATAGTCTAGTCTATAGTCTAGTCTATAGTCTAGTCTATAGTCTAGTCTATAGTCTAGTCTATAGTCTAGTCTATAGTCTAGTCTATAGTCTAGTCTATAGTCTAGTCTATAGTCTAGTCTATAGTCTAGTCTATAGTCTAGTCTATAGTCTAGTCTATAGTCTAGTCTATAGTCTAGTCTATAGTCTAGTCTATAGTCTAGTCTATAGTCTAGTCTATAGTCTAGTCTATAGTCTAGTCTATAGTCTAGTCTATAGTCTAGTCTATAGTCTAGTCTATAGTCTAGTCTATAGTCTAGTCTATAGTCTAGTCTATAGTCTAGTCTATAGTCTAGTCTATAGTCTAGTCTATAGTCTAGTCTATAGTCTAGTCTATAGTCTAGTCTATAGTCTAGTCTATAGTCTAGTCTATAGTCTAGTCTATAGTCTAGTCTATAGTCTAGTCTATAGTCTAGTCTATAGTCTAGTCTATAGTCTAGTCTATAGTCTAGTCTATAGTCTAGTCTATAGTCTAGTCTATAGTCTAGTCTATAGTCTAGTCTATAGTCTAGTCTATAGTCTAGTCTATAGTCTAGTCTATAGTCTAGTCTATAGTCTAGTCTATAGTCTAGTCTATAGTCTAGTCTATAGTCTAGTCTATAGTCTAGTCTATAGTCTAGTCTATAGTCTAGTCTATAGTCTAGTCTATAGTCTAGTCTATAGTCTAGTCTATAGTCTAGTCTATAGTCTAGTCTATAGTCTAGTCTATAGTCTAGTCTATAGTCTAGTCTATAGTCTAGTCTATAGTCTAGTCTATAGTCTAGTCTATAGTCTAGTCTATAGTCTAGTCTATAGTCTAGTCTATAGTCTAGTCTATAGTCTAGTCTATAGTCTAGTCTATAGTCTAGTCTATAGTCTAGTCTATAGTCTAGTCTATAGTCTAGTCTATAGTCTAGTCTATAGTCTAGTCTATAGTCTAGTCTATAGTCTAGTCTATAGTCTAGTCTATAGTCTAGTCTATAGTCTAGTCTATAGTCTAGTCTATAGTCTAGTCTATAGTCTAGTCTATAGTCTAGTCTATAGTCTAGTCTATAGTCTAGTCTATAGTCTAGTTATAGTCTATAGTCTAGTCTATAGTCTAGTCTATAGTCTAGTCTATAGTCTAGTCTATAGTCTAGTCTATAGTCTAGTCTATAGTCTAGTCTATAGTCTAGTCTATAGTCTAGTCTATAGTCTAGTCTATAGTCTAGTCTATAGTCTAGTCTATAGTCTAGTCTATAGTCTAGTCTATAGTCTAGTCTATAGTCTAGTCTATAGTCTAGTCTATAGTCTAGTCTATAGTCTAGTCTATAGTCTAGTCTATAGTCTAGTCTATAGTCTAGTCTATAGTCTAGTCTATAGTCTAGTCTATAGTCTAGTCTATAGTCTAGTCTATAGTCTAGTCTATAGTCTAGTCTATAGTCTAGTCTATAGTCTAGTCTATAGTCTAGTCTATAGTCTAGTCTACTGTCAAGCCTATAGTCTAGACAATAGACTATACTATTGACTATAGTCTTGCCTAGTCTATAGTCTAGTCTGTAGTCTAGTCTGTAGTGCACTCTTGTCTATAGTCTAGTCTTGTCTATAGTCTAGCCTATAAACTAGTCTATAGTCTTGTCTATAGTCTAGTCTATAGTCTTGTCTATAGTCTTGTCTATAGTCTAGTCTATAGTCTAGTCTAGTCTAGTCTAGAATCATACGGTATAGGTTCTCTGTAAAGATCAGCTGAGACTTCAGCAAGTCTCTTTTTGTTACACTAAATATTGCTAATTTTTTCCGTTTCAGAACCCAACGATATCTGGTACTTTATTACTAAAGCATTGCCAATCGTCTATTTTAATTGTTAGCCTGCTGTAGACCTTTTAACACATAAAAATAATCGTCTAAATGATGTTTAATTTACAACATGAAATTAGGCGCGAAATAAGCAAATTAAGGAAAAAACTATTTATTTTATATCTACGTCAGAATCGTAAAAATTCCAAGAATTTATAGATGTATATAGAAAATGACTAAAAACAAGAAACCTAATGCAGGCTCTTAAATCATCTTGATAATGATGAAAATTGAAATGAATTAAACTATAAATGCATGCAATTTTATTATACAACAACAAGAAGTACAACAACAAAAATAAAAATAAAATTTTTAATGGAAATTATGAAGAACCATGTAACTGAGAACTGGGTGTGAGTTCTATTTTGCTAGATTTTTATGGTCTCTAAGTTATAGAGAAGTATGAAGGGAATGAAAATGAAATTTTTAACGAACATAAAGTTGGAAAAATAACATGTTGTAAAACTGATTTTTATGATGTGTAGCAATTTGTTGTTGTTCTTCTTGATGTTGGATGCTGTTGTTTGATGTAGGGAATTCAAAAATTAAGTAGGAAGTGTTTGTTTGGCAATATTTATTAGAGGAGGGGGGAGAGAGGTACTTACTTAGTGGAGTTGTTAGTATAAAAATAATTTTTATAGTGTTTTTAAGGGGGGCAGAGGGCTGGGGGAATGTTATGTATGTAATTGCTAAAGCGGTTCAAATTGAGTGAAAATTTATGTTTCAATAGAAATTTGTCTTTAGAGGGAAGATAAATAATTATATTTTTATTCACTGGAATAGAGCAAATTGTTAAGGTGACTAAGTTTAGATAAGTTACTTGCAAAAATTAATTTGGCTCGTTGTGTTTCACTTAAAAGCTTTCTTTTGTAGATCGATCGAGTTCAGTGAAAGTCGGGAATAGTACCTACGATTTTGTCTTGTTATTTGGGACATTGTACAGGAATGTCGAGAGTTTTAACGTAAGCACCTGCCTTGATGACCTTATCTCACGGTGGTCTTTTTCATCCACTGGGTAGACTTGAGAACGGTCTACCATCGCCCCTTTGTTCTTCAATGAAGAACGCCGGTGACAGTTTTTTATGTTTGGTCTGTTGATTCGGCATCAGCACCTAGAGACGTAACCGATAGACCGAAGTACGATCATCAATAAGCCGTGGACTTTGTTCTTACTCACAGGGACACACTGTGGTAATTCTGATATGAATAGAGTAAACTCTGAACATATCTGGACAAGGAAGGAAATTTCAATGGTATCAAATGTATATGATACCTTTCATCCATCATCATTCAACCCAGCACACATCTCATTTATACGACACATTCATGAGAGAAAAACATACGACACATTCATTAGGTAGACGGGTGGGGTAAGGCCCACCGAACCTCACATTCATCCCGTACCATATACAATTAATACCAATTTCCAACGCTTAGTCCCACAGTCACTCGACTGCGGGGTATCTGTTGTTTTCGGGAACAGCACCGAACTTATTTCGAAATATTGACTATTATCATGCATCAGTCTTTTAACCGCCACTTACTCTCCCCGCGAATTTGGGTTTAAACTACAACCACTACGTGGATTTCGACGGAACCTCAACCAACTGACCAGCCAGGACATAGATTATACGGTGCTCTAGGTCTGACCTCTGGCAATCCAAGGTCTAAACCAAACAGTAGACTGTAAGCAATTTTTCAGTCCCGGTCAGACTGGAGGTATTGGCCACCTCTTTATACCCCGGGATTGCAATAACACCAAGGCGAAGGTCTCGCCAAGGTAACGTGCCCCCGGGGGGTAGGAAATTCTACAAATGAAATAGAGTGTGTTTTCTTATGCCTCTTATAAGTATAATAATCATGGTAAAAATCTACTCCAATACTCTTAAAGTCGCAAATTCACATTTCGATCGCCACAAGATTATGAAATGAAATATGCTAATGATCTTCAAGCTTTAGCCGAAGTTCTCATAAGTAGAATTATCATAGTTTTGTTAGTAAGACTCTGTAAGATTTAAGATTTCGATCGCCAAAAGCTTATCGTTTGAGTAAAACGAGCAAATGATCTTCAAGCATTTACAATGACCGAATATCTATAATGAGTTCGATATAAATAGATCACGAATAGTTATAGTTGAGCAATGATATCCTCCTATTATGTGATTGGACTTAGTTAAACATCAATGAATTTTTTCGGAATTTGCAGTTCAAAACTTAAAATAAAAGGTCATGCCGCGATGCAATAACATTTCAATATCGATCGGTTCTTGATCGTTAAGATTTTAGAATCTTAAGTTTCTTATTTCCATATTTTGTTCGATGTTGCTGTCAGGAAAGATGGATTTTGTATTTTTAAGCAAAATTTATGTTCAATTGTTCCCAATGGACAATATTTTTAATATCAAAGAAGCATTGGAAATCTTATTTTTCTACTAAAGTGGATCTAGGTACTGTGTAATATGATAATACAGTAGAGTTGGTAGCCCTCTGTCTGGGTATATATGGTGGCTGTAGTTGGAAGCTAAATCGCAAGAAGAGAGTGTTGGTTAAAAGATTGGAATAAATTAGGAGTGACTATGAGATTGAATGTTATTAATGAACTGAAAACAAAATATTCCCATGCAGAAGCCTACCAAAGAGTTGGTAGCCCTCTTTCAGGGTATAAGTGGTGGCTAAATTGCAAGAAGTGAATGTTGATTCAAAGACTATAATACGCTCGGAATGACTATGGGATTGAATGTTGATAATGAACTGAAAACACAATGTTCCGATGCACGGGCCTTCATTCGCATTTAAAAATGAATATGTCGTATGTTTTAAGATGTGTTATGGTGTAAGGTTTTGATCAATACATACTAGACTTAGACCAGTTTTAGGAGTCCTTTAGCTCGAGGTAAGCAGGATTAGCCTTGTACCATAGGTCGCTTCGACAGTAAACGTAATGACTGTGACATAAACCTAGATCCACATAGTGGCTATAGCTTAAACCTAAATTCGAGGGGATTCTTAATTAAAAGATTGATAAATATACATTTTCGGGATTAGTATTAGCACCTTGTTTCGAGTAGAGCTGCAACCACAGAGTAAGGCTCTAGATTAATAAAATGTTGAATTTGAGCTGATAATGCAAAGATTGGGCATGTGTTGGAATGAGATGTACCATCGGATACTTACAAATATCGGAAGGAAGTGAGGGATCCTGAGTTGCATTTGTCGAGATATCGGAGGGTAGGAATGATGGTTGTCTGTGGAGTTTGGTTGGGATGTTGTGAACTAATAACACCTTTAATTCATCGGTAATTACGAAGGTCCTTGTGGCCACTGAAACAAGTTTTTTAATTGAATATAGAACAGTGTATTCGATCCAATTATGTCCTCTAAGTGCTGTTGGTGAAACAGTAGAAGCCATCTCTGTAGCGTAGGTGAAGAGATCCAATAATACACTTGAGTGAATCTTTAGATGATGAAAATGTTTGTAGAACCATGTCATTCCTCATTGTAAACGTTGGGTGTTTTCGCCTGATGTTGAGTCCACCCTTCTATCGGCTCTTACCAGTAATTACCTTCTCATTTGTCGGGGTTTAATTGAGCTTGACTCATCACATCTGTCGTTCCCCAACGGGCCTACTATTGGACAGCTTGAAAACTTGAGAAAAGTGCACGTATACTGGACTTGAAATTCCATTTACGTAAATTGTCACCCGTGTGGAAGATACACACAGTGGTTGAAAAAGAACACCGTGAAATACGCCAACACGGCAATATTTACGCAAAGAGAGCACGTAGGGAAATAGGAGTAAATATGGGCCTATCATTATAAATGTTGGTCGAGGAATTTAAGTTTACTTTAAAGTAGACGTATCGTGTTATTAGTCAATTTCTGAAGGTCCGATCATAACAAAAATCGGCAGTGTCATTTAAAGTTCTATTAATCTAGGTTTTGCAGATTTTTTTGGCATAATAGATAATTTAACGTAAATAAAAGCAGAAGCCCCTATTCGGGGGATAATGGAACTAGGCGAAATAATGGACCGATTTAAAACATTTTCAATAGCGTTTGTCCTTGGACAAAAGAAGAGAATGTGCCACATTGCATCAAATTATCTGGAAAATTGCGACTTGTAGCGTGTGCCCTTGGATTACATGGTCACACAGACAGACTGACGGATATAGCTATGTCGACTCAGAAAGTGATTCTGAGCCGATTAGTTTACTTTATGGTAGATGTAAGACCAATATTATACAAACATGAGCACAAACGCATAATACCCTCTCCACTATAATGGGTATTATTAGGATTTACTCTGTTAATACCAAACTTTAGTAGTGTGTCCTCTTTGAGTAAGAACAAAGTCTTGACTTGACGGACTACCATCTCTACTTGTTGTTACCTTATCAGTTTGATTGTGGCTTGCTACAAGGCTTAGATCTGAAGACTATTGGACAAAAATCAACAACCCTGAGATGATCGGAGATTATATAGCTTTAGAAAAGTGCTTGCCATCTGCATGTTCCTTGCAAGTTGCAAAGGTGTGTAGGTTGGTCGATCTTAGCTTACCCTGTGGGTTAAAGTGTTAGCAATGTATAAATTGTTATGCGTGACATATAGCAGGCAATACTCGATTAAGTGGGGACAAATTGGATGTCCAGAATGTCGCTTTCAAGAACAGTGATGGTAGTCATATGACCGAAATAATGTTTATTTTTATAATTCCTTCTTTGCCTTATTTAAAAAAATCAAATTCTTTTGTATTTAGAAAAAACACCCGATACTTCCTAATAACTACTCCTTAAATTTCAACCCTAATCATTAAATATTAAATATAAATTATAAAATTTATCTCTAACAAACAATGACAATTTCCCTTAAAGAAATATGAAAAAAAACACAGGCAAGTAATTATTTAACTTTTAATCTTCAAAATTCATTTCCAAACAGCAGAGTAAAAAACCGAAAAAAAGAACAACACGTCTGGCTGTACGTCCGTCCGTCTGTCTGTCTGACAGTTTCCAAAACATTAAACAGATCTAAAAGGAACAACAAATTTACGACAGAATTAAAGCAGCGAAATGTCACCAGGCTTAAAAGGGAAAGTACTTAGGCAGACATTTCAAGCTAAAATATAAATTCTACTTTTACTCAAAATTACGACTACAAACGGTACATATTTCCTTGAAATGTACCTTAAGAGACAAATAATTTACAATTTGCCCAAAAGCAAAAAGTAATAGATGGATATTTAACAAAAAATAAAAAAATCAAAAAAATATATATAATGATGGAATTAATTCCTTTTTCAAATAATGAAACTGGTAATGGGTGGTGGGTGTTGAAAAAAAAGCAGCAAAACGAAGTCATAAACATTAACATTAGCTTAAAATATTGGGCTATAATTTGCCTCAAGTGTTATGTAAAGTAGTAGATATTTACTCGTTCGTTATTCACATACACACACATACATACATGACTGCAAAAGCACAAGAAAAATATTCAAATGATGCCACTTTTGGCGACAACCAGTACAAAGTTTTTCAAGAAATGTCTTCTCTTATAAAACGTTCATCACTATGTGAACTAAACCAAAAAAAAAAAAAAAAATACACATACACATACCTTTTAAATATATTCAGTTCAATGTTGTAATACATTCATACTTACTACTTACATATACATATGAACATTAGAAATAGCAACAACCCTCATTTAGCTGAAACATTTGCCATCATTCAAACTGCAAAATTAGGCAATTAAAAATATGCCGAAGGCGCACATCTCACCATCAACTTCATCAGCAACATTCAGCATAGTAGAGGAGGCATCTTGTGTCTGTTTGTGTTTTATTTCGTCTTTTTACAGATATATATTTTTTGTTTGATATTAAATACTAAAATCCGGAGTGTGCCACATTTAGAATGGGTTATTTTATGCTGATAATTGTTGTTGACTAGACAATATAATCACCGGTATTACGTAGATACTTTTATAGCCATATATACATAGATGTTGGTGTTGCGATGACTACTGCGAGATATTCAAGAAGATATTGTTGTATTCCAAACTGATAGGACCTTCTTTCTCTCCTATAGATGCTTTCGCCATATTAGTTTTAAGCATCCAGAATGAAGCTTTAAGATCAAATGACTTGACTGTTTCTCGAATACGGGACACCGCTGTCTCAAGATTTCACCTTGGTATTGCGATGACTACTGCAGTGATATTCCAGAAGATACTGTTGTATTTTAAACTGTTAGGACCTTCTTTCTTTCATAAAGATTCTTTTCCCATATTATTTTTAAGCATCTGGAATGAAGCATTAAGATCAAATGACTTGACTGTTTCTCGAATACGGGACACCGCTGTCTCAAGATTTCAACTTGGTATTGCGATGACTACTGCAGTGATATTCCAGAAGATACTGTTGTATTTTAAACTAGTAGGGCCTTCTTTCTTTCATAAAGATTCTTTTCTCATATTATTTTTAAGCATCTGGAATGAAGCTTTAAGATCAAATGACTTGACTGTTTCCCGAATAAGGGACACCTCCAAATTGGAAATCATGGAAAAGATTTGGTGTATTTGTGAAATGTTTTATTCCCCAACTGGTAGGACCTTCTTTCTCGCATATACATGCTTTCTCTTTATTAATTTTAAGCATCCAGATTGAAGCATTAAGTTTAAATGACTTGACTGTTTCTCGAATACGGGATACCGTCTCAAGATTTGTCTTTGGTCCACAAGCCGTTTATACTTCCTCTTATCGGAAATACACTAGAAGTATTAGACATAACTCTTGTTAGTGTTAGACACTCTGATTTGATTTCCCCCCCGGGCCATGTTTCTATGATGTGTATTGCAATCCCGGAGTAAAGAAGTGCTACCAGTACCTCAAGTCTGCCTGTACTATAAACTGGTGTTTACTATTCAATCTTTGGCTTTGACTTTGGATGAATTGAAATGAGGTCTAACCAGAGCAACTAAGCATGTACGGGTGGCCAGTTACAAACAGGACTTTATCTTGGCTGATCAGTTGGTTGATGTTTCGTCGGGATCCACGTAATGACTATTGTTCTGTTATCATTCCTACAAGCTATTAGCGGTACGAATTACAGAGCATAACTGTGGATTAATAAAATGTTGGATTTCAGCTGAAAATGCAAATATTGTGTATACGAGGTGTAGTTTTCTGATATCTACTCTGATTCTATAGAGAGAATGGAGTAATCGATAGATCTATCAAGAAGGGACGGATGGACGTGGTGCAAAGTCGTCACTGCTCTTTCTTTAATTTATTAATATGCTCAATTTATCACAGTGGGTCTTTGTGACCACTGAAGTAAAGTCTTTTCAATTAAGGTGATTTATTCAGGTAATAAAGTTATATTTCATTAATGAAAGCTCCAATAATAAAACAAGTATGAGTTTATAGTCGGACAATGCCGACCATATGATACCCTACACCAGTCAGTTTTGTAGTTTTTGTTATATAAAGCATTTAATTTGTTTTATTGTGAATTTTTTTAATTATTGTTGACAAAAAAAGATATTTTCTACAAGAGCGCTCATAGGGAAGAAGGAGTAAATATGGGCCTATCCTTATAAATGTTGGTAAATGAATTTACGTCTACTTTAAAGTCATTTATGTAGATTTTGATCGTTTTATTTGTAATTATAAGTTAATTTTGACCTTCAAGTCATTTTCTAAAGGGGAGTTTGTATGGGGGCTGGGGTCAAATGAGGCCCGATCTCTATAAAAATTAGTATTGTCATTTAGTGTTCTATAAAACTAATTTTTGTTGATTTTTGTTGACATTATAAAACATTTAACGTAATTGTGAGCCTAAAGGCCCAATTCGGGGGGTACGGTTGTATGGGGGCTAGTAGAAATAATAGACCGATTTCAACCATTTTCAACAGCGTTCGTCCTTGAACCAAAAGAAGAGGATGTGCCAAATTTCATCAAATTATCTTGAAAATTGCGACCTGTAGCGTGCGCACAAGGTTTACATGGACACACAGACAGACGGACATAGCAAAATCGACGCAGAAAGTGATTCTGAGCCGATTAGTATACTTTAAGGTGGGTCCAGGATCATTATTTTTGAGTGTTACAAACTTCAGCACAAACGCACAATACCCTCCCCACTATAGTGGTGTAGGGTATAATTTGTTCAGGAAATGAGTAGCATTTTCAATGACTTTAGAGTTTAAAAATCATTTCAGTGAACATCATAATCACCACCGGAAACAAAATTACATATATTACCGCGAATAAGCACATAAACACATGCCTTGACTTCCTTATTCCACGGTGATCTTTTTCTACCGCACAGTGAACTTTTTAGACGACTCACTACCGCCTATTTGTGTAACGTACACAATAGAGGCAATTTTTCTGCCGCTTTCCTGAAGTACACGAGCTCTGATGATTACTGTCCAGTTGTTTAACTTCCGTGACATCCGTTTACAAATATTTAGATGGGGTGGCCTTTGTTGATTTGACAACGGTACCTAAAGACGTAATCGCTAGACTGAAATACTCGCAGAGAATACTCAGCGGTAAAGCTAGTAGTATAGTAGTAAGGAAGGAAAATTATTCTTCTCATATATCTGACATATTCTCATACATCTGACACATTCATTGAGGAGAACGTCCAACACAATTAAGTGAAGCCCTCATATTCCAGACTTTACTATGTGTTTGTATAAACCGGGATAAGACAAAGACGGAAACTCGGCTCTGAGGGCATACTTTTGATCAACATACATTTATAGGCGCGATAGACTAGAGTTATTAGTAGCGCTTCTTTTTCCTTGGGATAATACCAAGATGATGGATGATCATTAGGTAACGTGTCCCCATGGTGATGAGTGGTGATCAGTCAAAATGATGTTGAAAAGTGTTGCTAACGACTTCGCTGATGCAATGAAGAAACTATGTATGTATGTCTTTCCTTGAGATAATAATTCATGAGATCGAATCACTTGCAGATGTGTTGTAAAGTACATAAATGATACAAAAGTTGTAATAAGATTCCGGTCTGGCTGACACCTTGTTTGTGTTTACAGGACTCCGAGCATTTGTGACTAAACTCTATGAATGACTGACTACCTTTCATATAATTTAAGAGCGATTGCTTCTGTAGCTCTTTTTCAAACTGTGTCAAAGACTTCGAAAGATAAGAGCCGGTGAGTTAATAGTTACAATCGTAGTAGATGCGTGTCAATTGAGGAAAGAAAAAAGTCTAGAGAGTCTTATTGATATGTTGACAAAGGTATTTTGCAAATTAATAAAATAAAATGGCAATAAAGATGGGGGGCCTCAGCTCACACATTCCTTCCTTTGAAACCCATCTAGTTGATGGAAAGTAATGTCAGCCAAAAAAATTAACAACCAACCTACCGAAACTTACATAGAAGTGACGATATGAACGCCAAATAATATTTCTTATACATATAAACTAAATTCCTATATACCTAAAGATACACATACACTATACAGTTATACATACATATGTATATATATTTAAATATATGTATAAAATTAAATTTAAATGAATCATTAGCAACCCTTATACTCCGACATTGTTGGATTTGTTACAATTACAAAACAAACACACGCACACACTCACACTGTTTAACATTTCTACATTTATAACTAAACTAAGACGGAAATAAGATGAAATGAAAGTGTTTAACAAACCTTACAACCAATCCACCTAACAAACCCCCAACCATCCATTCAAACATTCAACGAATAATTTGTGTGAATTTCTTTCATTTCTAACTGCTTTTCCGAAGTTGGAAGTTGTGAGTTTGTAACATTTTATTTATTGTTTGCAAAACGACGTTTTTAATGTCGTCTTTTTTATTTAGTTGCTCTCAAGGAAAGCACAAGAAAAGATCTATAGCTCAACCCATGAGTATGAAACTGATTGTTTTCCAAAGATATCGACAATAAGATGTGAAATGTAGCATCGTTAAGATTGTTTTTAAGCTAACTTTCGTTTTAGTTTTAACACCAACAGCTATAAGTGTTTTAGAGTAAATAGTATAGAGTGGGGGTGTTTGGCAGAAGGAAGTAAAACGAAATAAAGCTTTAGATTCGCCAGCTGTTGGGTGGTATTTTAGTTTGGTAGTTGTCAATAAATCGTTACTTTGGCGGGAAGAAGAAAAAAAAACAAACTGAAATTTGTAGCATTTTTTTTTGGCTCAAATGTTGGCCATCCACCCGCACGTGTTTATTTTCTGTTTGGTTTTTGTCTATTTATTTTATTTCTTTTTACAATTTAGTATCCTTCAAAAGCAGTTTGTGTTGGATTTTTTTTTGCTTCGTCTTTTTTTTATTATTTTCTTGAATGATGCTTCTTCGTGCGATAGCAGTTAATGTCAGAACTAAGAAAATATATGAGTCAAGAAACCATCAAGACATTCTTTAAGGGATTGTAAATAATGTACATTGTTGGGGAGTTGCCATCGTGGGTTAAGAAAATCAGGACATTCAAATGTTTCGCATATAGTTTGTATTAGTTTTGTTTTAGTCTAAAGGAGTTGCCTATAGAGCTCCACACTCTACCTGTTAGATCAATCTTAAGCATTCAAAAGAAACTACTGCCGAGAGTCTTATGATGTGAATAACTAATGAATTTATATGAATCTTTGTTATATCCTTGAATGTCATTGCTTACTCCTTGACAGATCATTAAATCAATGGTGTTTGCTCTAAAGGATGTTAATGATGGACATCCATATTCCATAATAGAATTGTTTTGGATACTAAGTCATCAGATTATACCATTGTGAAAACTCTTGCGATACTTTCTACCAATACCTCTAGTTTGCCGGGACTATAAACTGGTGATGTCAAATATGTCAAAGGCTGTACACATACCTAATGGTCTATCTCGGTTTCGACCTGATATTACAGATTCAATACGTGAGATGTTGGGGTCTTCTCTTACGTTTTATATGGTACTTTTCAGGCTGTCGGGATAGCTTCCACCTGTTATTCCGCAACGCGATAACTTGGCAAGAAATTATATAGCTCGAGCTCTTTAGCAAAGTGCTTTTACATGAACCGCACATCCATGTACAAAAATACGCCCTTGAATTCTTCTATGAAGAACCGTTCTCAAGTCTACTCAGTGGATGAAAAAGACCACCGTGAAATAAAGCCGCCAAGGCAGGTGTTTACGTAGGGCATTGATAATTCCCTTAGGGAATGTTTCCAAAGTGTTGCTTCCAGCACCTTTAGTCTGCCGGGACTATTAACGTACTATTGATCTTTCTTTGAAATGATTTTACATAAAGTCGATTCAGAGCACCGGATAATCTGGTACTAGAGTTGGCCAGTTGTCTTCAGGACTCTATTATGGCTGGTAAGTTGTTTGATGTTTCTTCGGGATCTACGTAGTGGCTGTGGTTTAAACTTTAATTTGCGGGAATTGTAAGTTGCAGTTAAAGACTGATGAATGTAGGAAATGTCAGCTCATCGGCCTAGATTGATTGTGTAGGCTGTTGCTCTCTATGAGTGTTTCGAATGAATTAGAAATGTGATGGGTTGAATGATGATGTATGAAAGATATCACATACAAGTGAATGAAATTTACCTCTCAAGTATATAGAGAAAACATTGTTCATACGAGATTTACAACATTATCTGTGAGTAAGAACAAAGTTTTCGGTTTGTTTGATAGATTGGTACTACGGTCTACTGGTTACGTCGCTAGGTGTTGTTGCCGACTTAACAGAGCTCATCCCATCTGGGTGATTGTAAACAGAAGCGATGTATTTGCATCTCAGAAGTTTAACAACGGGGCAGCAATGATCAGAGATTAGATAGCTCAAGTACCTGAGAAAAGTGTACTTATACTGTACCGGAAATTGGAGAAGCACAATGGGCGATGGCGAGTCGCCACAGAAGCTCACTCAGTGGTTGAAAAAGACCACCGTAAAATAGGCCAAGAAGTCAGGTATTCCCGTAAAGAACTTCAAGATTCTCCTAGTTTTTGGGATCTGTACCGACAACAGTGCAAGGCTGTGGATTAATAAACGATTTGAGTTGATATTGCTATACGTTACTTGTATGAGTTGTATTCTAAGATACATTTGAGGTATTGACCGAAAGCTAAAAAAAAATTGTCAAACGCATGTAAGAAGCACAAAGGGGCGGTTGTGAATCGTCAAAGAGATTAACCTTGAGAATGAAGAAAACCACCGTTAAATAAGACCCTTAAGGCAAGTCTTCACGTAAAGCACTTTGATATTCTTGTTCACTTACAATGTCAATGTCCGGAGTTGGCAGAACACAGGTTCAATGTTGATTCCAAAGCAAATTGTAAAGGGTGTTCTTTCGCTAGGGATTTGAATTGTCCATGATCATTCTAGACCTAAGAGTAGTTAGGTCCTTGCGAACAAGTACTTATATTAAGCAGCAGATCAATATTTTTGGATATCCTTGGACCCTTAATGATCGATATGAATAAATTACGGAGAAGAATGTGATGTGAATTTTTGATCAAGATCGTGCTAGGATTTTTCACAAGTTACAACTGAACGAGCACTAACTACGCTAAGTCCAGACAATCTTGGCCATCGCTAAAGATCAGAAGTATCAACTTTGAAAATTCCAAGACTAGGAGAACTTAAAGTCAATGATAATATACAACTTCTTTCAGTCTTGTCCAAAATGTTTGAGAAATAATTTCATTGAATTACTTTTAACAACTCGGCAACCCTTTTATTTCCGTTTTAATGTTGATGATGAAAATGATGACAATACCAACCCAAAATTGATGATATTTCAAACCATAAATTTGAAGTTTTTTTTTCTCATTTGATTTTCGTTATTCGTTCTCGTCAAGGCAACAACACAACCAAACTAAACTAAACCAAACCCTTGGAAGAAATTAAACATTATAGATATTTCCTTTCTTCGAGATTTGTTTTGTACGATTTTGGTTTCTTTTGCCTAAGTTGTTGTAGTTAGTTTTTATCGTCGTTCTTAACGTTGGCATGCCATCATTTATAGCAACGAACGAGAAATTCTATGAGTGAATTATGGCTTTTATGGCAATTCTTATAAGAAAGAATGTTGGTTAGTTAGAGTGTGTTGGTGTGTGTGTATGTGTTTGGGCCAACAAATTTATAGCATATGAATAGATGGGTGTGTATGATGATTTGCCAACTCCCTCTACTGATTTTCGATTTTAATGTTTCTTATTTTATTTTATTTCTTTTCTTTTTTTTTTTTGATTTGGCAAACAGTGGCGTTTTAAACTTTTTCTTGGGTGGTTAAATTTATTGAAAAAGTATAATTTTTTGGTAGGATTTTTAAAGACAGCCTATAATTAGATTTCATTTTAAGATGGAGGCGGAGTAATTTGGTTTTATATACATTTTAAAATGATTGATGATTCAGATTTGAAAGAGATTTATTTGAATAAAAGAAAGTCCTGCAATGTTGCACCCTACACTTTCATACAGTTCATTCAAAACGACCCTAACTTAATAAAATATATTACCTCTTTGTTTGCTTTTAGTTGCAACCTGCACTCGGCAAAAATAGTCATCTTCGAAAAAACAACAACAAAATTGCATCCACAAATAATTTATATTGAAGGGGTGAGTGGGTGTTCAATGCTTAAATAGTTATTCGGTTACTTTGCCTTTTTGGAAATTGTGGCAGTGTTGGGTTTCTAATGATGATGGTGTTGTTGGTGTTGCCAAACATTTGAAACCTTTAAATCTTCAATGTTAGACGCCATTATTTCTT
This sequence comes from Lucilia cuprina, assembly GCF_022045245.1. Lineage (NCBI taxonomy): Eukaryota > Metazoa > Arthropoda > Insecta > Diptera > Calliphoridae > Lucilia > Lucilia cuprina. The sequence continues at coordinate 57,733,160 of NC_060950.1, read as the reverse complement.
ATGCTTGTCTCTAGGTCCATAAAACACTTTAATAGTTTTTTTCTTTCTTTCTCGGCAACATTTTGTGGAATTCATGTGATTTGGTTCGTTTTTGTGAAAGGCAAGGAGAAAAGTAGTAATAGTAAGTTTGTTGGTCAAGTTAAACTGTGAAGGAATGCTACAAGGTCTATGAAGGAAATCATAGCCAAGTATAGGTAAGAAATCGGAAAGAATAAAGAATTATAGAACTGGTTCTTTGTCACAGTTAGCTTCACTTACATATTACTTATATTTCAAAAGCCATTATATAAAATTAATTAAAAAATTACAGATTTAATAGTAATCAAAAAGATTTCAACACTTTACAGCCAGAACAGTCTTACACTGCTATTTTTGCACCCCTTCCCCTTCTCTTAGTTAATCATCTATGTTAATATCAACAAATATTCTTTAAATAACTATATATTGGCCGTAGGGTATCCTAATGTAAGTATTCGTCTTACTATAACAAGTGCCAAAGGAAAAATTATGACCAAAATAGGTGGAGTTCAAAGGCGAGTGATATATTGTTTGAAAATAAAGAGTTTATAATTCTTTGTGTTTACTCGTAGAACAAAAAGAAAGTTTTGTTAAAAAAATTGAAATTTTAAATGAACATTTTTAATTACAATTTAACTTTTGTAATCGACATAAACAAACTAGTTATTCAATACAAATACTCTGTTATCCAGGAGCTTAAAAGATCTGCTTCCCATGAAATCCAGTAAAACATAGAACTGCCTTTTAGCTTCAATTTACGAGTCGATCTTGCAACCTTCGAATATAGTTGTAATTTTTCATTACGGAGAGGATAAGATCAATATTTCGGCTTCTGATCGGTATAAATCTAATTTTGTAGATGGTTTTAACTACGAATGCCGATTATGATCTAAGACTAGCTTGGGAAAACAATGAAGCGATAAAACACTAATTAGTGATAAGACCTCATCGTACGTATATCGATGAGATAAATTCTTCAGTCTCTTGTAGGATTGTAGTATAAAATTTGTTAGGCAGTGCAATCTGGCGTTTTAAATATTTAAGCTATTGACTAGAAGAGATCATCGTTCTGTTCTGATCGGATAACAACTAATTTTAGGAAAGGTTAAAACCATGAATGTAGTTTGATGAGATAAATCTTTACGATAATCATTCGGTTAATATGATCAAAGACTAGCAGGGGAATACTATCAGAAGAGAATCGATAAACAAGGACTAATACGTTGTTGTAAGGAGTTCGATGAGATAAATCATTCAATCTCTTGTAGCCTGGTATTCGAAGACTAGCTAATTAGCTCAATCCGGCTAGATAACTGCTTCGTCTATCGTTCGGTTATGACTAATTAAGAAAAAACGTATACAATTCGATAGCTAAGACTAGATATAGTATATATTATAAATTTAGTTAGGGAATTCAATTCGACGACTTAAATTGTTCGTTTCTCGGTCGAATAACTACTAGTTATGGGAAGATATGGTTACGGTTGCGGTCCGATGAGAAAAATTATTTAGCTCTCAATCAGAAAATTATCTCTTATGAGTTAAGAATGTATCCCGAAAAGAAGAATGACATTTAGGAAATCCGTTTGGAATACTACTGATGATGAACTAAAGTGAGGTAATTTTTAAACAGCAACAATCCATAAAAACAAGTTTTCAAAAATCAAGTAAATACAGTCACTCTCTCTGACATTGAATAGATCGGAAGAGTAAACTGCACGCAAACAATCAAGAAGGGTTAGAAAGACACAATTTCGGCAAGACCTGAGCATTAGTTAGATGTGAATTATAAGATCCAACCTGTAGCCGTGAATCTCAGTGAATAAGTCATTGAAACTAAACTAAGTCAAGACTGATATATATTTATCTTGGTGTCTGGGTTATAACATTTGTAGAGAAAGTGGAAGACTGTTCATTCCTTTTCGTTGTCAGTGCCACTATCGCAGTACTGAAGTCGATCCAATGTCCACTTTCAAATTTACCTATCACCTAGCGTCTAGTTGTAACTATAACAATGACGATAAACCTTATTGCACTACAGGTAATGCACTACAGGTAATGATGACCATTTCCAGTGAAGGAACCAAAACTCATTTGCTAAGAAGTTCGAATTCCCGTTTCTTTTTACTTGAGACATTGTTGAAGGTGATCGACTATGGATCGAACCCTACCTAGATCCCAATATCCAACTCTCATTCATTTCTTTCCATTATCAGTGTCACTGTCGCAGTATTGAAGCCGATCCAAAGTCGACTTTCAAATTTACCTAGCACCTAGCGTCAAATAAACCTTATTGCACTACAAGTAATGACGGCCATTTCCAAGGAAGGAACCAAAACTCATTCGCTAAGAAGCTTGTTTTTTACTTGATACATTATTGAAGGTGATCTACTATAGATCGAACGCTACCTAGATCCCAATATCCAAATCTAACTAAGATAATCTATTTAGACAGTCTAATACATGTACCTGAGCCCATTTACATCTGTTACAAGTCCAAGGGCAGAGGCTTAGAAACCTATCCATTTTCTATATGTTTATGATTTGTTAATATCAGTTGCGGAAATCCTTATTGCATTACAAATTTGACTATTATATGAAAGTCGCTTTGGAACACGAAATAAACCAAATGACTCCCCCTACCAGGGAGTCGAATTGACCAAAGCTGGAAACGTTAGCAAGTCCGAGGGCAAGGGCTTGGAAACTTAGAATGTCCATATGCTTCTGATTTGCTAATATCAGTTGCGGAAATTTTCATGGCACTACAGATATGACTTTTGTATGAAAGTCACTTTGGAACATGAAAGACACCAAGTGACTCTCCAAGAAACCAAGTGACTTAGGGTGAGCTTGCGTAATGCAGATGGTCGACGGAAGCTACCTTCAGACAGGCAAGGATCATGTGGTCATCTTACAACCCACAAAGATCCCAAGACTTTTTCTTAATTCCAAGAGCTAATCTAACTTAATGGCAGTGGTAACTGGCCACTGGCCTTTCGGACTCCATGCAAGAAAATTGAACTTACCCAGTAACGACTTCTGCAGAAGCTGTCAGGATGAAGAGAGTATAAATTACTTCCTCTGTCATTGCCCCGCCCTAGCTGATCACAGAATGAGCCTGCTAGGTAGCTTTTTTCTGCATGACTTAGCGGATCTATCGGAGGTTGATATCCGGAAGATAGAATCCTACATTCGTGCGACAAATTGTTTCGCTATAGGAAACCAGAGTGATTAGGTCGAAGTGTAATAATACGCTGACTGTTTTCTCTCTTTTCAGGTATCACAAAGGGATCAGAATACTGGACCAAATGTGTCCCCTGTGATGACACCAGGGCGGAGTCATTTGGTTTTTTTTTTTCCAAGAAACTAAGTAACTTAGGGTGGCGAATTGACTAAAGCTAGATACTGGACACGTTATCAATATATGCTGGCCAATTTGAAAAACATAAAACAGAAACAATTGACCTAGGAATCTATATTGAATATATAGCAACCAAAAACTACATTTTAATCCCAACACTAGCTTCCAGGAGGATGCTCCTGCTATCTTGATGGATAGATATTTTGAACTATGTCGCCAACAAAGGATTGAATCATATAAATCTAAGGCAGTATTGGAAGTGGCTCTTCTAGAAGTGACAGATGAGTATAATACGTAGTAATGAAGTGAATGTACATGCTCTAAAGAGAAAGAAATTCAATCTGACGAAAGCAAAACCATACGAAGCAACGAGGGCTGAAGTAAAAACATGGACAAGAGAATCCTGGAATAATATAATGTCATTTAAATCCAATGCGGTGATGCTAATGAAAGCGGGAAATGGAGTAGTTATTGCATTCTATGTAGCATGATGCACGGTCACAACTCTGTAGTATTGAAACACTTTCTTCTAATTGTCGGGCTATCATTTAAATTATATATAAATTCCTTGAGAAAATTCAAAGAAATATAGTTTCTTAAGATTGAAAAGTTTTATCAAACAAAAATCCTAACAAACAATAGGACCGATAGCGTCCTATGATCTGATATAGTATACATCTAGCAAGTACATCTAACCTAAACAACTCCCTAAATTTCAAAGGTTTTACTTATTTGAGTTTCTGATTTCTTTTTCCATTAATGTCTGAAACTTTATTAGAAATCTGCTAAAACTTTTAAATGTTTGATCTTATCCGCACACAAATATTGTCTCCATTCACTCTTTCAACGATTACTTAATTTTCTCTTTGCCAACAGGAAAACGAATGAAACAACAACAACTTAACAGCAAAAAAAATTTAACCCCAATTTTTTAATTTAAACATAATTCACCTTTGTGCTGTGAAAATGGCTGTAAAATGGTTAATCAATCTCTGTGTTTTTTTCGGCACAACCCAGGACAAAAGAAGGAATTGGATAAAAACAACAATAGAGGTATCAGTACTTAAATAATCCACACCTTCAGGGGATGTTTACAAATTTGTGTTGCTGGTGTTTTTTTCAGTTTTCGCTTACATCGATTACTCTTCCCTTTCCCCCGCTCACTTTCAGACGGTGTATATATATATGATGAGTTGTTGTTGTTGCTTTTTGTTCAATTTAAATTTTTTTAAGGTTTATAAAATTTTTTTCTCGTTTTGTTACCGTTGTTGTTACAACACCTGCAGTTATGCTTCCGTTACGCGCTCTTGATGTCATGATGTTTGTCGGGCTGTTCAGGAGCCATTTAATTGTGGGGGTTCGTACGTGTGTGTGTGTGTGTGTATTTGTGCTTTTCATAACTTTTTCTGATGTCTTTTGATCTTTTGTGAAATCAAATTTTTTTGTGTTTTTTTGTAAAATTTCATTAAATATTGTTTTTTTGGTCTTGGCGTGTTTTTAAATTAATTTATTTGAACGCGTTTTTTTTTTTGTTGCTCCTCTTTGGAGTTGATTGTTCCAATCTGTTGTGTGTTTGAGTGTGTGTGTGTGTTTTTTTCGGGGAATTTTTCGTAGTTTAAACTTTTTATCACTTTGTTTGATGTTTTAATTTCATTAAAGGATTTAGTTGTATGGTATTTGTATACTAAATATTCTGAAATGCGAAGGGATTCTCAATGTCTAGGGAATGTTATTTGGAATACAAAAACTATAAGTTCCTCACATTCCCAGCGTAATCTTTCAAATATTACATATGAGTTAGAAATTTATCCCCGGAAATTTTCCATACAAAATTCCTACAATAAACCATCAATAACTTTATTAGGCAGTTATGAATATGGGAGTTATTCTGTTGTCGTGAGTTTTTAGCGGTTTCGGCTCAATTTCGATTGAACTCGAAAAGCTATGCTCTTGAAGATTTGGAACCTCCTCAGTAGTAAGTAATCAGGGAAATTGCTTAAATCGTAGAAGTTTTAACAGTATAGCTCTAAAACCACCTTTGAGCCGCTTTCAGTAGTAGTGAAACATGTTTGATATTCCATATTTAAAACAGTTTAAGAATCCCTTTAACTCACATTTCTTTTCAATTATTCAATTTATTTTCTACCGTAGGCATTGTCAAAATATGTTTTTGAAAAATTATAAAAAAAAAGCATGGGAAAATTTTTTTGTTTTGATTAACCATCGAAGGCAACCAATTGTTCTCCAACCAATTTTAACTCGAATTTTTTAAACATTTAAAATTTGTTAAAGTTAAGCTATTGAAAAAAACAGCAAAACTTAGTACTTAAAATTTATATACGATTTTTGTTTTTATACCCAAAGGGTGATTTTATTTAACTTTCTTTATAGATTTTTTTCATTAACACCCAAACCAACAACAGCAACAGCGGCGGCAACCAGCCATCCAGTCAGCCAACAACTTCCGGATAAACGTAAAGCGAACAAGTGAAAGTGATTTGGCGCAATTTTATTGCCAAGGTTTTGGGTTTTACTTTTTTTATTTTCACTGCTCACACTAACACTTGTTTGAAAAGCCTTTAAATATGTATATGTAGAACATAATCAGGAGCAGTAGTACATTGTAATGAGCCTCCAGAGAATTTGGCAAAATAACGTGAGTGAAGAAAGTATTTATTTAAAGATTTAAATTAAAGTAAAGAGTTAATTTATGTAGCTAATAAAATTATATTGAAAGAGTTCTTAAGTGGTTTGAATTATGGGTATTAATCATGATTTGTTTATGGACTAACTCATAACTTTTTTAGATATTTGAATATAAGGGGCATATTAAAGCTAAATTTGGAAAATTCATGTACTTTTGTGCACTAAATAGTCTTTAAATTTATAATGAAAGAGAATATATCCAACAAACATGGGTTTTTTTCGGATACTAAAGGTCATTGAGCTTGAATTTGGAAAATTCGGCTATTGTTGTGCGTTAATCCTTTCAGTTATTCAGAGGTCAACCATTTTATTCAGAGGTCAGAGGTCAACAACTAAATCTATTATTTCGCAAGAAAGAGAATATATCCAACAATAGATTAGGTCTTACTCAAACTATGATAAAAAAGCGTAATAGGATTAATTTATACACTTTTATAATATAGTGGACTAAAATGAACAACAAGTGTGACATACCGGGTTCGATGTACATGTTGCTTAGATGCATGAAAGTCATGGGCACTATGGCGATCATAGCTTTAAAAACATTGATGAACATTCTTTTGAACAAGAAGCAAATAACCTGGAGACCAAAATAAATTAACATCTTCCTAATTACAACACTAATTTCCAGATGGAAGTCCCTGAATTTTCCACAACTGAATATTCATTAGGCAGTAAGCTTTGCATCATATAAGTACCGGTTCAATCGGAGATAATCTGCAAGTAAAGAGTATGAATGTACTTGCTGAAAACGGGGATGGGAGCTTGTGAAATGAAAACTGAAATTGAAACATGGGCTAGATAATGCCATACTACAACGAAAGCCGAACGAAGACCCTAAACAGAATATATATGAGATAAACTTGGGACGAATGGATTCATACCAAAGTAAATCATTCTGACTGACCTTTTTGTCGGTATACCGCTTTTAACCTGCAAAACGCTCGATACGTGAAAACCTATATAAGCTTGCGCAATGCAGATGATCGACAGAGGCCACCTATAGACAATCAAGTATCATGTGGCCATCTTACAACCCACAGAGATCCCAAGTTCTTATCTATATTCGGACTCCATTCAAGAAGACTGAATTTACCTAGTAACGACTTTTACAGGAGCTGCCAGGATGAAGAGGAGGAAGTGAGTTATACTCTCGTCATTGTTCCGCCCTAGCAGATCACAGAATGGGTCTGCTTGGTAGCTATTTTCAGCACGACTTACCGGATCTATCGAATATCTGGTTCGGTTTAGAAACCAGTGTGATTAGGTCGAAGTGTACTAATACGCTGACCTTTTTCTCTCGTTTCAGGTCTCACAAAAGTATCAGATATTCGACCCAAGAGTGTCGCGATGTCATCACTGTGAGACATCGCGAGTACGACCTGCCAACCTAACCTAAATCATTCCGAAAAGAGTAGGAAATACTGAAACTATGTCACTGTTTTTAACAGGCTTTCGTGAAAATTTAATCCATTTATCTTGGAAGCTATTTTAATCCAATATAACATCTCTCAAGAACACTGATTAGATAGTTCTAAGGAACTACGACCAAGAAACTTCATGTATGTGCATCAACAGCTACCATGAAAAGTAGCGCATTTGTCATGTCCGATAGCGAACGGGGGGTAATTTTTCGGATTCATCGTCCTCCAAACTAACCTAACAAAGATTCTGGCAACGCAATAACATCTTCTTCTTTCTTTATTCCTGATGTTTTAACATAATTGTTGATCATGATGTGGTGATGTGTGGTTATCATGATGTGATGCTGAATGATCTCGGTCCAAATTATTTGAAGGACCTTTCCACGCTACTCCTCCACTGAGTAACTTATTCTGGTACAAAATTGGACATAAAAAGTATCGATCATTAGGATCATATGATATAAAAAAGCTTTTTTTTCAAATGAGTTTTCGATTTTACTCCTCCAGTTATCAATTCAGTATGAAAGTATGTCTTAACATAAATAGTAACTGAGCCAAACAGCCGAATGAATCCTCAGTAATAGAACTATATTCCAATGTAATTACTTGCAGTGTATTTGAACACCATTAGGGAAATTGCAGAAGTCTTTTCATAAAAAGATGACTCTAAATGATTCCAGGGTCACATTAATCTACTTATGAAAAGAAGCTTTCTGCTCTACTCTCTACAGAGTTGTCTATTCAGTATAGAAGTCTGTCCTGGCACAATATTATAACTGAGCTAAATTACCATAACTGATCTCATCGATCAGGTATTCCTTTAGTGTTGCGAGAGAGAGACAAAATATTTAAGGTAATCTACCATTTCTATAGTATCTACATACATCTATATAAGTAACGGCCGATGTCCACTTGATGAAGGTTCCGCCATCGGACAGCTTCTTTTTCTATGGACAATCCAGCTGTTTATGATAAGTTTTGGTAGTGATTGCATTGGTAGTCATCTTACTGGAGTTACATGAAGATGATATCGATACAAATTGTGAATGTAGGAGTTTCAGACTCCAAAAAAGTCAAAAGTTTTTTTTATCATACAACGAATATGTTGACTTGTAACTCAGTGCGAAGATCACTGTAGCCTTCCTGTAACAATCTAGAAGTGAAATATTTGGTTGAGAAAAGGTCTGCTATAATCTGGTTGGTGGCTATCCTATCAGCAGTGTAAGTTAGTCTTTCAGCAACTAGCATAACCATTCTTCACTGAAGGCTTTTTACTCAGTACAAACATTCCTCACACAAACATGTTTATTTAGTTACTTGTATTAAACAATAACTAACCTAAACAAAGCAATTATTTTGATAACTTATTTAAAATCTTTAACAATAATTTCAAAATCTTTAACGAAATGCCACAAATTTTCACCTTAACAAATCTCACAAATAATGTTTCCCCCAATTTATAGAAATGAGAAGATGAAAACAAACAAACAAACAAAATCACTGAAATAAAGATCACTATCATTCTCGCAACTAAAGAAAAAACTGCAAAAATAACTCTCGCAATAATATTAAAAAAACGCATTGGACATAAGAAATCGGAGCAGAAATAAGAAGAAAAAAAACCAAAAACGTCGAACTGACAACTGATAAAATACTAACGAAAAATTTAAACAAGAAACCAACATAGTTGGTGCAACAATAAAACAAACAAACAATACATTTTGCAAATGTGTAGAAAACCAAAAGGAATTCTTTCACAAAATCAATGATACCAATAAATTTGGTTGAATGCAAACGCGTGCGACAGACACTTGATGATGATGATGACGATGATGCGGTGATCGTATGAAAATGGTTTTTGTAACAGTTCAGCTTCAGTATAAATTCATATGGTGGTCATACGCAAAAAGGAAGCTCAGCTCTGATTTTGTTGGTTTTCAGTTTATAGTTTCTAGACCCTACAGTAGGTAGTGCAAGTTTCTTGATCTAGAGATGTTTTAAGGAAAATTAACATTGAAATAGAACTTGCAGAAGGCTAAGATCATTGAGCATATTGTTTGATTTAACCATAATTCAATGAGATCGTAGAGCATCCCGAATTATGAATTTGAGATCAATGAGTTGTAAGCATAAAGAGAATTGTTTGAACAAATCATAATTTAATGAGATCAATGAAAGTCCTACGCTTGGAGATCGTTGATTCCTATATTCCAAATAGTAGTGTGCTCTACTTTCGTCCTAATCCAACATTTTAATTTCTTCCTTATTATAATATTTTTGTTGTGTTTTACGTTACTAACAAGCTGATGAGACATGAACGCAAGCGCGCGTTTAACTAAATTCCAAAATGTCAGACGTGGAGAAATCACAACATAACAAGCTCTAGAAATAACAAAACAGAATATGTTGTGTATATGGATGTGTTGAATATAGTAGAAACAAAATCAGATGAGAATAATGTACGATCAATGCAAAACGATCGACATGTTGGCTTGTTACTCGCATGTTGTTATTGTTGTGCTGTATAGTGCGAGTAGTGCGCCATTATTTCAATTGATTTTCTGTCCATTCGTTTATTCGTGCAGGACAACAACAACAACAAAAAACTATTGTACTCGTATTAAACTATATTGTATTGACGACAAACACATTTGCTATTGCTGCTGTTGCTGCAGCAGCAATAATATGATATTGATGTTGTTAAGGATATTGCTGTTGATGATGTTGGTTGGTTGTTGAATGTTACCTTAGTTAGTTGTTGGTTGTTTTCCTTTAGTCCAACTAAGTTAGGAATGTCGTGTCTCATAAGCTATAAACATAAATAAAAGCACCTCACTATTTTGTGAAAAAGAACGCATTTTGTTCTGGTTGGCTTCATTTTCATCTGCTGATGCAGTCGATATTGATGATACTGATGAGCTGAAGATGTGCAATGTGCAACAAATCTTTTGTATATAAAAAAATGTTTGAGACAACAATGCTTTTATCAACTAACAATCCAGTAAAGAAATGTAAACGCACCCACTACTAATACGATCCTGTTAAAACTGGTTAGTCTCAATGAAAGATATTTTTATCCGTCCAGATATTAATTTCATTTCGAACAGTATTTTCGGACATAATAAAAAAGTAGTTCGCAAACTACTGCTGGAATTTCGATGAAGGATTAAAAGAAGAATAGGTTCGTTTATATGACCTATGAAATGAACTCTTTGATGGACGATTGAAGCGATTGAGAAGGGAAACTAATCTTAATGGACGGGTCAGTGTTTTGAACTTCGAACCAATGGAGGATAATGTTGGTAACGAGACTGATACGAAGTGAAACCTATATATCTGAATAAGTTGGGTTCGTAAGGACAACCGTTTGGTTAAATGTCGGCAATGAGTTGATGTCAAATTAATGGGAGTGATGATGGAATCTGATCCTTCTATTAACCATAAAAACATTGAAACTTTGGAAATCCATAGTTTAATATATAGACTTACAGATTGGATTCCGATTTAAGACGCCAGCTCCTAGCTTACGTTTTAGACCCAAGCAACAATCTAGACCCTCATCTCCTGACTGGAAATCCAAAGCTTAATATATTGACTTACAGATTGGATGCCGGTTTAAGACATCAGATCCTAGCTTACGCTTAAGACCAAAGCAACTATCTAGATCATCATCTCGTAATTTTCTTTATCTGGGCAGAAGAAATTCTACACCTAGACGTTAGCGTCAAATACAAGAGGCCGATTTATTCAGCGATAGAGAAAATACCAAATCTCGTATTCAAAATTCGATCGTCAGAATTCCCCCTTGTGGTCCACATGATGGTAAAACATAAAATGTTCGTGAAAAATTTCTCTTAGAAACCTCATGATATCAGATACTTTAAACTGCTGTTTGGGTACAGGTGTTTACATATCCAAATGAACATTGTGAAGGATCTGCTATTAAAGCACAAGTATTTACGTTTTCTTCTGAAGATCTCCAAAACTATATTGTTCGTGTTAAAAGCTTTAAGTTTTTGTCTTAAAATAAGGTTTGCCTATAAGGCTAAATCATTACTCAATGACACGAATTTTAATAGTTGAAGCGATCAATATATCATACGCATATAGAAATCAGCAGAATATCACCAGTATTTGGGAGATATTCGATCAAAATTTGTTATAAAATACAGACCTAACTAAATAATCTTGCATTTGCAGTCCTCTGTTCGGTCCGTTAGAAGCCCTATCAAAGCCTATATTCATCATTATGTATAAGATACCTGCTATGAAGTGGAGGAAGTGATTGGTCAGAATGGTGAATGGTTGTATCATACTATAGCTAGAAACCACTCATGTCAATGGGATCATGAACCCCACTGGCCTGTTTAATCCTGCGGCTCTCTTATCTCTTCTGTATGTTCAGTTTTACGATTCCTAAAATCTTTATTTAGTTCTCATATGCACATTTGGATATTTCTATCTGAATTGTCCGATCTAAGTTCTTAATGTCAGTTTTCAGAATGAACATTATCATCTGGTGCTTAAACCTGTAGGCTAAGCGAAGTAATATATTTTTTCACAAAATGCTAGATAGAAGTGCATTCAGTCTTCTGAGAAGAAGGCCTAAGTCACTGAATTGAAGATCACCTTCAGCAAGGTTCTCATCCATAGGAAGTACACATTGCTTTAGTAGTCCAGACAATATATTATTAAAAAGTACACGGTCGGTTTTATCGATATACTTAATATTACATCACAGTTCTGTGGTCCGATTCAAAAACTTATAGTTCCAGTGCCACAAGTGGTAGGATATTGAAGAGTTGTAAGTAACCAAAACATCGTTGATCAATTGACAGAATTTTAGATAATTATGAATGACCTACACCGATAGTATGGCCGATTAATAAAGGTTCTTACCAACCATCCGACTATATTACCCCACACACGGACTTTGAAAGGACTTTCAAAAACGCACTAGACACCTCATAAACCGGAGTAGACGGGATATATCGAAGTTTTATAGCTGTAATAACAGGACTCTGGGTGCTAGGCAGGCATGCAAGTCGGCTTGGGCTCCCCTTCAATGAAAACTGTCGCAGTTGCAAAGAAAGGGAAAAGGAAGAAACGGTCTTCCATCTTCTCTGCGAATGCCCTGCTCTATCTGTTAATAGAAATCGTTTTCCAGGCAGCTACTTCATATCCAACCTGGATGAGATATCTGGAGTCAAGCTCAATAACATCCTGCCATTTCTCACGGCTACATGCTGGATCTAACACTATACAACAAGACATCAGACGAGTGGTGTGGTCCGTTTAAAACGGAGTCTCTCAGACTCCACTTGACTGTTTGCGTGCAGTGAACTACCGCTTTAACCAACCAATAAAGGTCTTTAAAGGGCACTTCTTAATGCTGAAATATTCCACTTTTGTTTGTATATCTGTGAAATCGTGTCAAATTATGATGATCCATTTTAGCAGTAGTACTTATAAGACGATTCTTACCGATGGTTTTAGAATCCAATGCATCCTAAAAACTTCAATTTCTTCAAAAGTATTTTCTAAGTTTAACAAGTTTTGATGGTATTTTTTGGTAGTAAATCTTTTTTATTTCATTATTATTTTTTTCTTCCTTTCTTTGCTAAACATCTTGTGAAAGATGCCTCACAATAACAGTCACAAAATAAGAGTGACCATATCACGGCTGTCATCTCAAAAGCGTATCTACGCTTCAGCTAAACGCTATCATTCCTCTCAGCATGGCAAAATAAAGCAACAAAAGAAAAAAAACGTTAAATAAAAACAATTCAATGTTACAGAAGCACCAACATGTTGCAACTAAAATACAGCAACAATAAAGCTAAATAAAAAAAAAATTAAACTAAAATTGAGGATTCCGCCAAATATGTATGTACTATAGGCAATTTTGCATGAACAAAAACTAAAATAAAAGCAAAACATTGAAGGTTACCCAAAAGTTTTCTTCTCTGGAGATGTGGGCATAAATACAATAAGTGTATGAGTTTATTTGAACTTTGTATGGAAACATATTTCGTTAAATGAAAGCCGGCACAAGTCTCTTGCCACTGTCAATTCAACTGTAGTCAATGTGTGTAGAACTGACAGAATGCGACCAACCATGCCAAACATACTCAATTCAGCTTATGATCTTGTAGTGGTGGTTATTGTTTTGTTCTTTTCTTCCTTCTTCTTCCAGTGGCTGCTGCTTATTGCCAAGCTGTATTGTTGCATATAATGTCAAAAGATGGGCGCTGACTATGGTCAGCAATCACCACCATCAGTTTAGCAGCCAGCAGTAAGTAAGTATCGAGGAAGAAGCATGTGCAAGAACTTCAGTAGCCACTGTTACTGCACTACCTCAACCTCCACTACGGCGGCGGCAATCGCCTGCTTATTGTCCAATATCATTTTGCATTTACCGAGATCGTTGTACCTTGTTATGTGGCAAAAGATCGACCGGCTAGCGAGAAACGGTAGACGGGTAAAGGTTAAACATAAAAAATGCATTTTTTCCCATTTCCAGACAATTGTGTGTAGTTTGCTAGAGATTTTGTTGCTGCTGCTGCTACAGCAGTTGCATGACAGCTACAAAGCACCATAATCATCAGCAGTTTTATACATTTGAGCCACATTTAACCACACCATTTGCCCTCTCTTCTACTGGGTGTTGTAAGTTATTGTTTGTGTGTGTGTGTGTGAGTTTGTGTTTGAGTGTTTATTGTAGTGCGCGAATATGTATTTAAAAGATCGATCGCATTTGATATATTTGCAACTGCTCCTTTGGAGTTATAGGAATCGCAAAGAAAAACCATACAAAACAGGCAAATTTTTAATGTTTTCTGTTGTTGCTGCAACATCTAAACATTGCTTCTGTTGCGAAGTGTTCACACTGTTACCAAATAATGAAAGATTCTGAAAACATAAGAATAAGATCTATATTTTTTAGAAGAAACCAAAATTGTTCCACTAAGCTGCAAAACCATGTTAGCATTTGGGAATTCCTTAATTGCATCGAATGACTTTTATTTTAGTAAAAAGACTATGGTTTATAAGCAGACCATATATCAAGAAAATACCTAATATAACAAAGCAGAGTCAAAAACCTTAGGGGGTTTCAGTCCTATTATAAAGCAGAGAAACCAAATCACTTTTCAAAATACGTGAATTTTGCGAGTGAAAATATAAAAGACCGTTCTTTTCGGAAACTATACGAGATACAACAAAAACAATCGAAATCTATGATTACTTTTATTTCATACAAAAAAAGAACGATATTTTAAGTGAAAATACAATAGTACGTTTTTCTCGAAAACTATAATAGATACAACAAAAACAATCGAAATCTGTGATGACTTTTATTTCATGTTAAAAACCGATATTTTGAGTGAAATCATAAAAGTTCGTTTTTCTCGAAAACTATAAGATTTACAGCAAAAACAATCGTAATCTGTGATCACTTTTATTTCATGTTAAAAACCGATATTTTGAGTGAAAACATAAAAGTACGTTTTTTTTCGAAAACTATAAGAGATACAGCAAAAACAATATAAATCTGTGATCACTTTTATTTCATGTTAAAAACCGATATTTTGAGTGAAAACACAAAAGTTTGTTTTTCTCGAAAACTATAAGAGATACAGCAAAAACAATCGAAATCTGTGATCACTTTTATTTCATGTTAAAAAACGATATTTTAAGTGAAAATATAAAAGTCCGTTTTTCTCGAAAACTATAAGAGATACAGCAAAAACAATCGAAATCTGTGATCACAGATACCGATATTTTGAGTGAAAACACAAAAGTCCGTTTTTCTCGAAAACTATAAGAGATACAGCAAAAACAATCGAAATCTGTGATCACTTTTATTTCATGTTAAAAACCCATATTTTGAGTGAAAACACAAAAGTCGGTTTTTCTCGAAAACTATAAACCGTTTTTCTCGAAATCTATAAGAGATACAGCGAAAACAATCGAAATCTGTGATCACTGTTATTTCATACTAAAAACAGATATTTTGAGTGAAAACATAAAAGTTCGTTTTTCTCGAAAACTATATGAGATACAACAAAAACAATCGAAATCTGTGATGACTTTTATTTTGTACCAAAAACCGATATTTTGAGTGAAAACATAAAAGTCCGTTTTTCTCGAAAACTATAAGAGATACAGCAAAAACAATCGAAATCTGTGATCACTTTTATTTCATGTTAAAAACCGATATTTTGAATGAAAACACAAAAGTCCGTTTTTCTCGAAAACTATAACAGATACAGCAAAAACAAGTGAAATCTTTGATCACTTTTATTTCATGTTAAAAACCGATATTTTGAGTGAAAACACACAAGTCCGTTTTTCTCGAAAACTATAAGAGATACAGAAAAACAATCGAATTCTGTGATCACTTTTATTTCATACTAAAAACCGATATTTTGAGTAAGAGATACAGCTAAAACGATCGAAATCTGTGATCACTTTTATTTCATGTTAAAAACCGATATTTTGAGTGAACACATGAAAGTCCGTTTTTCTCGAAAACTACAGCAAAAACAAGCGAAATCTGTGATCACTTTTATTTCATACCAAAAACTGATATTTTGAGTAAAAACATAAAAGTCCGCTTTTCTCGAAAACTATAAGAGATGCAGCAAAAACAATCGAAATCTGTGATCACTTTTATTTCATGCTAAAAACCGATATTTTGAGTGAACACATGAAAGTCCGTTTTTCTCGAAAACTACAGCAAAAACAATCAAAATCTGTGATCACTTTTATTTCATACTAAAAACCGATATTTTGAGTGAAAACATAAAAGTCCGTTTTTCTCGAAAACCATAAGAGATACAGCAAAAACAAGCGAAATCTGTGATCACTTTTATTTTGTACCAAAAACCGATATTTTGAGTGAAAACACAAAAGTCCGTTTTTCTCGAAGACTATAAGAGACAAAGCAAAAACAAGCGAAATCTGTGATCACTTTTATTTCATGTTATAAACCGATATTTTGAGTGAAAACATAAAAGTCTGTTTTTCTCGAAAACTATAAGAGATACAGCAAAAACAAGCGAAATCTGTGAACACTTTTATTTTGTACCAAAAACCAATATTTTGAGTGAAAACACAAAAGTCCGTCTTTCTCGAAGACTATAAGAGATAAAGCAAAAACAAGCGAAATCTGTGATCACTTTTATTTCATGTTAAAAACCGATATTTTGAGTGAAAACATAAAAGTCTGTTTTTCTCGAAAACTATAAGAGATACAGCAAAAACAATCGAAATCTGTGATCACCGATATTTTGAGTGAACACATAAAAGTCCGGTTTTCTCGAAAAATATAAGAGATACTGCAAAAACAATCGAAATCTGTGATCGCTTTTATTTCATGTTTTGTGATCACTTTTATTTCATGTTAAAAACCCATATTTTGTGTGAAAACATAAAAGTATGTTTTTCTCGAAAACTATAAGAAATACAGCAAAAACAAGCGAAATCTGTGATCACTTTTATTTCATGTTAAAAACCGATATTTTGAGTGAAAACATAAAAGTCCGTTTTTCTCGAAAACCATAACAGATACAGCAAAAACAAGCGAAATCTATGATCACTTTTATTTCATACCAAAAACCGATATTTTGAGTGAAAACGTAAAAGTCCGTTTTTCTCGAAAACTATAAGAGATACAGCAAAAACAAGCGAAATCTGTGATCACTTTCATTTCATACTAAAAACTAATATTTTGTGTGAAAACATAAAAGTCCGTTTTTCTCGAAAACTATAAGAGAGACAGCAAAAACAAGCGAAATCTGTGATCACTTTTACTTCATACCAAAAACCGATATTTTGAGTGAAAACACAAAGGTCCGTTTTTCTCGAAAACTATAAGAGATACAGCAAAAACAATCTTACAAACTAACTCAAATTCATTACTTAATTAAGAAGTAATCTTGTATTTAAATTTCATTGCTAATGTAAACAGAACTTTCTATAAAAAAATCCTTCTTATTTGCCTGCATTCATGTTATTTCTTTATTTTTGTGTTTTTTCTTTCTGATTCTCAACTACAAACATATATTTTGCTGTTGAAAAATGAAAGAGTAAAGTTGTAGGAAAAAATAAGATTGAAAAAAACTTAAGGTGTTTATGTCGTTTTTGTGAAATATCAGTTGCTTATGTGTTGTTTAGTTTTTAATGTTGTACTTGTCCAAATTGTACCAATGAAGCAACAACATAAAAAAAACACACAACCAACACCAACAGTTATAGTCTGTAAGATTCCTTCCTTCAACTTATGGCTGTTACGCTGCCTGGCTGGCGTAACTGACTGCCTGCATTCAAACAAACTGATCGTCTGCCCTCTGCTGTCAATGTAAAATGTTACTTTTAGCGCATTTAATGAGTGGTTTTCATGGTTTCAAGTCTTTACAAAACTATTTGTAACATTTACAATTAACAGAAAAAGGATCAAATTTCAAAATTTTTAATAGTATTTACAAGTTGAAATGTAATGAGTGTTACAATGATTTCACATTTTTATTGCATGCTGTGTTCAGTTTTGTTTGTAGTTCAATTCAGTTTGTGTTTAAAGAGTTTCAGTGTGAAACTTTGGAGTCCATTTGTTCAACATGGGAAATTAAGGTGGAGATTTTTTGAAATTTATTTATGTGTTAGTTAAAGCTTTTTAATAAAAAAAAAGTAAGAAGTTTTAGTCGAGCGAGACTGACTATATAATACCCTACACCTGTTACAAAAATAAAATGTGATTTAGTTGTCATAGTAAAGCATTTAAGTTGAATTGTATCTTGCCTCCGATATACTTAAGCTTTTAACTGTTGAATAAAATTGTGAACATTTAAATCAAATTTTGAAGTGGGACTTTTTATAGGGGCTAGGGTCTAATGAGGCCTTATAAATATAGAGTTCATGAGGGTCATCAAGGCTGGTATATAACTTGGTTTTGCAGTTTTTTTTGTTGAGATACGAGTATATTAAAAGCCGGATTCAGTTGTATGAGGCCTAGTGAAATAATGGACCAATGTTAACCATTTTCAACATGTTTCGTCGACGGTACCATAGAAGAACATGTGCCAAATTTCATTGAATTATCTCCAAAATTGCGACCTGTAGTTTTATTACAAGGTTCGGGGGTTAAGTTGTATGGGGGCAAGGTGAGGGCTAATGAAATAATGGACCAATGTTAACCATTTTCAAGATGTTTCGTCGATGGTACCATAGAAGAACATTTGCCAAATTTCATTAAATTATCACCAAAATTGCGACCTGTAGTTTGATTATAAGGTTCGGGGGTTAAGTTGTATGGGGGCAAGGTGAATGCTAATGAAATAATGGACCAATGTTAACCATTTTCAACATGTTTCGTCGATGGTTCCATAGAAGAACATGTGCCAAATTTCATTGAATTATCTTCAAAATTGCGACCTGTAGTCGCAATTCCATTAAGGTTTACATGGAAAGACGGACAGATGGACGGACATAGCTAAATCGACTCTGAGCTGATTGGTATACTTTAAGGTGGGTATAGGACCAATATTATTGTGCGTTACAAATATCAGCACAAACTCAATATACCCTTCCCACTAAAGTGGTGTAGGGTGTAAAAGTGTGATGAAAAATTTAGTATGTAATTTAATCGCTTTTTAAAATGATATTAATTTGAATTAATAGAAAGGATATTTTTATAGTTTAGTTAAGTTTTTAGTAAACCTTACTCCAGTAGGATACAAAGTATGTATTACATTAGATTTTCTTATAAATTGTAGGTCAAAAGTCAATGGTTTTAATATAAGGAAACGGTTATGATATATAATAAAACATGTTGATGTCTGAAAGAGATCTATCAACTAACTGAACAACCCAACAATGCTGGCTCTTAAAGTCCCATTGAGCTTAACATCTTCTTTCCCCACTGCTCTTATTTCATTCAACACTGTGCTCTTAATAACAAATAACATACGACTGACATCAATCTATATGACATGAGATCATATCTAATACTAAATAAAGAAAACATAACCATATATCATATAGAATGGTTGGTCAACTTAATTCACGATTTCACTAAATTCAAATTCTTTTACTTCATTTTTTTTTATTATTTGCCACATCAACTTATAAAAGGGGACATCACGTTCGTCACCATCATTGGCAGGCTGCAGCAGCAGCAGCAACAGCATAAGCAACAACATCTTTTCTCTCTCAACATCATCGTTCACAATTGTGACACATGTTGGACAAGTTGAGTAACTAATGAATGATTGATTTATGAATGCAACAATAACAAAAATAATGCAAATAAAAATACTACTAATAATCTGCTCCATGAATAAAACAGCATCAGCGACAAAAAAAAAAACAAACAATAACCATGACTTTTCCAATGTACAACAATGATGATGAAAATGACCTTGAAGGAGCGAAAAACTTAAGAAAAAAAATAATATATGTTTGTATGAGAAAACATTGATGGATCACATGTGCCATCGGTGGCAGCAGAAACACTAACCATCTTTAGTTGTTATTTGAAAATATGATGCATATTAAATGAACAGTAACGTATTTGTATGGATATTCATTAATACACCAAGGGAAATGATGTTAATATACATCGTATAAGTAGAAGAAGTTTTCTTAAAAATTGCAGTCTTTATAAGAAAGTACAACAAAATAGGAAACTCTTCTTTCACCTATGAGAGCCATCACCTCTTTGGTATGCGTGTTTGACCAATACAATCATGTTGTGACTCATTGCCTTGGCTTGGTTTATAAGTGAAGGTACACGAATGACAGATTTTGCTGTCAATGACAAAGAAGTAGTTATCATTGGAAGTCTGACAGAGATGGTGGTCATTGAAGAGTATTTATAAGAAAGTACAACAAAGTTGGAAACTCTTCTTTCACCTATGAGAACCATCACTTTTTTGGTATGCGTGTTTGACCAATTCAATCATGTTGTCACTCATTGTCCTCAAGCTACAAGAATGACAGATATTGCTCTCATCGACAAAGGAGTAGTTATCATTCTGACATAGATGCTGATCATTGAGAAAGAAGGTAGAAGAAAGAACTGAACATTCGTTTAGTGCGATCTCCAAGAAAGATTGAAGTAAATCGAGAGAAACGGTAAATCTTTGAAAATATCTAGAGTCACTACTTTACTTGAACCATAATAATGAATGAATTGACACAATTTCTCAGACAGGAAGGATAGTAGGTTCACCGTAAAGTAACACCTCTATAGTTATGACAACGGATCAGATTCGACGATCTTTTTCCGGGTTATTAGCCTCTTCGTTTTGAAGAAATGTTATTAAATTTGCACAACCGGAATGTCATCTTTTCTAGATTAGATTATATTAAGATGCGCTAAAACCATTCTAACGACATCTCTGCTTAGACAGTGGTTCTGAATCGAGCCCTGTTTTTCACAAGCTTTAAGATTATTAAACATATTTTTTGAGCGAAAGTGGTTATACATTAATTTCGGCAATTATAAAAAAACAAATCATGCATTTGGATCGAGAAATTTGCAGTTATCTATAATTAATAACAAATCCGATGAATGTTTAACACAGAGACCAAAGTATACTTTTATAAAGTACTGAGTCCCTCTGAATCCGAAACTGTATTTATAAAATGTATTAAATCATCTGTAAGTATATTTTGTCAGCCTTAAAAGAAATGCTTAACATCTAACATATCTTCTTTCTTTTTCGAGGTATCTTTACATATGGTTTTTTTTAGAAATAAAGTTGTCGTTTTTTTTAGAATTTCCCAAATCCCAGACGTGATAGATAAAATCTAAAGTCAAATTCAGATTTAGCCCTGTTCGGGGTTTCGACTTTTTAAAAATTTTGTCGGCGGTTTTAATTTAAAAAACCAATCATTCTCTGTGAGTATTAGTTTGCAACATTTTAACTTTTTATAGAGCCAGCCAGACTCAAATGAAACACATAAACAATGAAAATCCTAAGTTTTCGCGGACTAGCGGACTAATATTGATATCTAGTTAATTAGACGTCTTAGCGCTTTCATTTGACGGTATTGGAGTGAAAATGCTATTTGTTCAACGCTTTACAGAGCCCGACTTATTATTGGCTGATATATAATATAATAATGATATATAATATAAACTGAATCGATAACAGCGTTCTAATTTCAGTCGCCTTGGCGATTGCATTTGACTACCGTAAAGCTTCAGTTGAACTCCTTTAGAATTGTTCATTTAGATGTAATCCAGAAACATTATATATCGTTTTTGAATTTCAAGGATTTGTCGAAAATGAGCTAACGAAAACTAGCGCCTTGAAGTGGGAAATGGACATTCTGTAGTCGCAATGAAAATGAAGAGGAAGCAATCTGTAAGTGCCCTCCATTATGAGAAAAGAGTTTCTATCTCTATACTGTAAAAAAGAGTTTCTCTCCCAATACTTACATCTCTTTCAGATGTCTTAATGGGGTCCCCATTAACCAACTTACTATATGTAAGTGATTAAAGATATTAGACTGCCAGAGTATTTCTGAATCGATAAAGTTTTAAGCTTATAAGAGAATGTTTTCGAGAAGTAATATAATAGAAGTAGTTAGTTAGTTAGTTTGAAAAGAGGATGTACATATATACATCAAATCCGAAGAAACACACCTAGGAATCTATCGGGCCTTAACCAATGCCACAGGTGGGAATCGAACCCGGCCTACCAGACTAGACTATGAGAACATAGCATTATGTAGACTGCATTAGGTAGTAAGTAAGTAAGTAAGTAAGTTATTTAGTCAGTTAGTTAGTTAGTTAGTTAGTTAGTAAATTAGTTAGTTAGTTAATTAGTTAGTTAGTTAGTTAGTTAGTTAGTTAGTTAGTTAGTTAGTTAGTTAGTTAGTTAGTTATTTAGTTAGTTAGTTAGTTAGAAAGTTAGTTAGTTATTTCGTCAGTTAGTTAGTTAGTTAGTTAGTTTGTTAGTAAGTTAGTTAGTTAGTTAGTTAGTTAGTTAGTTAGTTAGTTAGTTAGTTAGTTAGTTAGTTAGTTAGTTAGGTAGTTAGTTATATAGTTGGTTAGTTAGTTAGTTAGTTAGTTAGTTAGTTAATTAGTTAGTTAGTTAGTTAGTTAGTTAGTTAGTTAGTTATTTAGTTATTTAGTTAGTTAGTTAGTTAGTTAGTTAGTTAGTTAGTTAGTTAGTTAGTTAGTTAGTTAGTTAGTTAGTTAGTTAGTTAATTAGTTAGTTAATTAGTTAGTTAGTTAGTTAGTTAGTTAGTTACTAGACTAGAACACTAAATTACAGGAGGCCAACTGAGAAGTATGTGTGTTTAAACTTTGAAAAATCAAGCAAAGTATTACAAACATTTTTTCACGAGTGTTCCATCATCTTGTAGCATGATGCAACAGAATAATGAAAACTAATAAAAAAAACTGTAATGCAAAGAAATACAAATAAATGATCGACAATAAGATCAATGTGAACATAAAGAATTGAATGCATAAAATCAACGTAAAGACGTAGACGAAAAGAAATAAGTAATAAGATTTAAATAAACTTTTTGCCACTGTATGCTAAAATGATGAGTGAAATTGCAAAAAAAAAACTAAAATAAAAATTTGATCTTTTTGGTTTTGGAGTTTTATTGCGTGAGTAATTAGTCCAATGAGGCTAGCAGCAGTCTCAACGTAGTAAAGCTGATCCAAATACTATAATAACCTGGCTAAACTATAGACTACAGTGGGATTTTGTTATTGTTTTTTTTTTGTTTGGTGCAGAGAATAAGACGAATAACAAGCATAACATCCATAACACATCCGGTGATTGATGGCACAGCTAAAATTTGTGAAAAAGGATGCCAGGCAGCTGTCAAGTTGTTGAGAAAAGGATTAGTAGCAAAAATGATGACGACATCAGTCGGTTAGCTTCAAATGGAGCCGCTTGTTTCTGGCAATTGTGGCTGGTTGTTTGCGGTTAGTTGGTGTTGTGGCAGTTGCAAGAATAGTTGGATGGATGGATTGTTTTTTTTTTTATTTTGCCAAAGACTAATTCTTGTTGCCAGTATTGTACATCATAAAGTCAAAAAAAAAAAAAAAATGAACAAACAAACATTTATAGTCGCTATTTATGTACGAATATGTACATGAAGAAATATACAGTTGACACATTTGATGTTGAGAAATAGTCAAGTATGTTTTGTTGATTTCTTGATGATCATGACAAATGCACAATGTCTTGCGAATAGAAAGTTCATTAACTTGCCCGGCTGCCAGAGACACAAGCAAAATAAGGAGTGTTATTATTATGGATTTTATTGCAAATGACATCAGAAATGTAAATAATTTTTGATTGAGTTGACACTTGGATTTAGGTTGAGAAATTGTAATGTTGTTTTCTCAAGAGTAGAAAGATACTTGAGTTTTTAATTTGCTGATCATTTATAAAACGAAAAATTTTGATCTCAATGTCTGAAGCAGCAACAAATAAAATTCCACTAAAAATCTCTCATGGAAGATATTCAGCAATTTAATAACCTTCACTTTCTATTAGTTTGACCAAAAGGGAAATTGCCATCCAAAAACTGTCATTTAACCAACGAAATTATCTCAAATTTGCTGTGTCACAGTGTCAATTCCATTTCATTGAAGATTATAAAATAGTTTATATTTGCACTATTTTCGTAGCTAAATCCCAAGAAAACGGTAGCATTTTTTTACTAAACGCTTAATTTGTTTTCACAGAAATTAACAACTGAACTTCTTATATCCACAAAATCAAGTCAAGCGAAATAATCATTTCAAATCGAAATGAAAATTTTAACAGGAAATTAGAAATCAGAGCAGAAATGAACATATTTAAATTAGAATTTACCTGGTTTTTAAATTTGAAGTAAGACAAAACAAAAAAAAAAAAAACCGTGTCGTCATCAGTAAGATGCTGCTGATATTGTTGATTAAGCTGCTGTTGAAACAAATGCTGAACGCTCACGATCAGCACAGAAATATCATGTGTCAAGTAAATCACACATCAAGCTTATGTGTGACTGACTGAACGAACGAACGAACGTAAGTACGACCAAATGGTTGGGTTTCTCTTTTATTTCTTAGCTTTTTGATTCACTTTATTTTGAAGTTTATATTTTTTGACGATGATGGACAGTGATGTCGGTTAGTAACTTCTTTTACTCTTCTTATCGCTTCAAATGTAAACCGATTTGTCTTGAGTAATCAAATAAGTTATAGTTATATAAAAAAATTTGTTTTTTTTTCACTTTAATTTTTTAATTTTATATCACATCAATAACTGGACTTAAGTTAGAGAGAAGCTTCATCATCGTTGCTATACATCCATCCATCCATTTGAATGAAGTCAGTTCTGGCACAACTTAAACTTTTAGCGTCTTTATGACGCAAATGAAGGAAGAAAAGAAAAAAAGCACAAAGTTTGTTGTCTTCCAGACGAACTGACATTAAATTAAATTGGATTAGTGTGGCAACAAACTGTAGTTCCCTTGTCAATCTTTACGTGTAAAGAGCAAATCATAATATTGCAAAAAGGTCTGTTAAGCAGTAGTGATCATGTGAGTACCCTATAATACAGCTATGTTATCACTTCTTGGGTACCATTACTAATACCTTTTTTACGGATGATTACAATGGAATTTCTGCAAGCTTGACTTAATTACTTAGAATCGCCATATTATCAAAATATTTGCAAGATCATAGAAATATACTGCCAAATGCCCAGATCTATGATCAATCAAATCAGCGGAAATGTTTAATTAATTTCAATTAAGTCCTAAAAATTCATATAGAAATTATACAAAAGTGACAATAACACTTCTAATAGAACCTCATTTCTCAACTAGTATATCGGACACTATAGATGAATTGATATTGGTGGAAGGGGAATCTAAGACATATATAGTTGTGATGTAGTTGTGCCAGTTGTAGATTGCCAGAACTTTGTACCCTATAATGCTGCAGGACTGGTTGTCTTCTTCAAGGCACTTTTGTCCTAAATAGACATCATACCATATACCCAAACCCGTAAAACCTAGTTATGTTACATCTGAACACCTTCTCTACTCCTACCTGAAACCTTGGAACGGACATTGAAATGCCAGAAAAACACCTTTAAATATAAGCCTCATGCTTATATAAAGAGACGATCGGTGGAAACAGCACCAAAAGTAGTAGTCCACTATATAGGTTAATCCTTTGAAAGAAAACTGGGGATAAATACTGACATCGAAAGCGCCTTCAATAACATACTTACTGACACTCTTAGCCCTTAGGTCTCTAAGTGGTGACCAGACAATATCAAATATAGCCCTTAATGAGATGGCGAAACATCCCTTAAAAGGATGTTTTCAAAAGGAAACCTATATTCACGGTAATGCCATCTCGAACTCTTCTGCCAAGCTAGGTTCCTTACTTGCAAGAGATCACACCAAAACTTTCGTCAGTATACCGCTTTCAACCCTCAAACGCTCTACACGTGAAAAACTATATGAGCTTACGTAGATAGTCGATTGAGGTCACCTGCATACAGGCGAGGATCTTGTAGTCACCCTTCCACCCACAATGATCACAAACTCTTCTTTATAATCTGAGAGTTAATCTACGAAACTTAACGGCGATATTAACTGACCACTGTCCCGTTGGTCTTCATGTAAGCCGTCTACACATACCCATTAATGACATCTGCAGGAGTTGTTCTAATGAAAAGGAAGAATAGACAATAACTCACTTCCACTGTCATTGTCCCGCCCTAGTTGATCATAGAAAGGTTCTAATACGTAGCTCCTTCTTACATGACTTAACGGATATATCTGAAGTAGATATCCAAAAGATCTTTATTCGTGCAAAAACTGGTTTGGTTAAGAGAACCAGAGTGATTAGGTCAATGTGCCTAGGACGCTGACTGCTTTCTCTCGTTTCAGGTGTTATAAATGAATCAATATACTGGACCCTATAACCTAAGAGTTAAATGGACTTTTAGTACGACCTTGGACTGGTTTCAAGCGAGAGATCTCTATGTTAACCCAGCCAAAAGGGAAACCTGTATTTTCACAAGAGAGTTAATAATTTTTAAGTGTCCATGACATGAAGATAAAGGGGAAAAACAGAATAAAGTACATAGATATAGTCCTCGCATGGAAATTAAAATGGTGACACCAAATAGAGGATAGGATCAAAGAGGCACATCGGTGCTGGGTGCAATGTATGTGCGGTCCTAATTCGAATAATTCGAATTTTAACAAATAATGTAATATCGAACTACTGCAGAGAGTTAAGCGTACATGCTGACAGTGGCATGCTGCTTTTGTGTAAGTGGTGCCATGAATACTATTTTAACGAATGCTCTGGAAATGTTGCTAAATATTCCATCAATTGAATTCCCAATCACATATCGGTAACTTTGAAACACTGATACCAGAGATTATGTCATAATCAAAAGGAACATTAGAGAAACTTCTCGGAATCCGTTGCTATACAGATGTCTCTAAATTGTGACCATAGGTTCTATAGTGAAGGCTTAGAAATACAAATATAGCAATATTTTCTTACTTCCAGAGAGAAGTCCGATCAATAATGGAATACGTCAATTCGATTTGAATAAATATGCCACCAGAAGACAATTAAGGCAATATCAGGTGATCAAGTTTAAGCTTAAACCATATGGGATTGTGAGAAAGCTCTAACCAAATCCTCTCCTTAAGATAAGGTCAAGATTATTCATGGTTATAGATGACTTACTGTATAAAGGCGATTGTCAACTCTTATAATCAATAAAAAGCCGAAAGCAGGATAACTACTGATGATATCTACAAAAACTCTTAGATTTTTCAAAGAATAAAGTCTTTGGGACTAGTTAAAGTTGTAGATATAGAAACATCTTTTGAAATACTGTAAATAGTTAAGGGAAATGTCTTAAAGGTTGTAGAGTTCAGCTCATATAGAGTCTTTTATGTCGTCTACAGTTTTACAAAATATACAAGACACTTGTGAAATCCATGAATGTCACTAATGAACGAAGAGCTAATATCAAAATTTTACAGGGAATATACATTTTGGGTTCCACACTTTATGGTAGTATTAAGGTTATGTTCAAACGAGAATGTTTACTACATCGGATATAAGGCACTAGCGGACCTTTTGTTAGCTCCCCAAGAAGTTGATGGTTTAAACTTATTATTTGATATATAAAGGCATTACTATCCGATATTCACAAACTCACTTTCGTGGATGTAGACGCTTAACAGTTTCCAATCCGTTCTCTTATGAAAGTATTCAGGAGTTTTACTTTCCGCATGCTCTACATTTGTCTGAATATTTTCTTCCAATTTTGTATAGTTGTGTCCGTAATCCTGTAACTCAAAACATGTTTCAACACACTAATCTCTAACTTACTCATTCTGGAAGATTTCTCTTCCTCCTCTCTTTAAGGCCAACCATTAAATCCTTGTATTTGCTTGCATATATCTGGACAAACCAAAACTATTTCCTTATACTATGTAGTAGTAACAATAAAATTGTAGCGTACAAAAAAATATCATATTCAAATACTGTGTGTGTGTGTAAATTAAAAACAAACTTCTTCGTCTGAGACAAATA
This sequence comes from Lucilia cuprina, assembly GCF_022045245.1. Classification (NCBI taxonomy): domain Eukaryota; kingdom Metazoa; phylum Arthropoda; class Insecta; order Diptera; family Calliphoridae; genus Lucilia; species Lucilia cuprina. The sequence goes on along the minus strand of NC_060950.1, from coordinate 57,705,049 downwards.
ATATTTTCCCTCTCTTGTTTGAGTATCTGCATTAATACGGTATGAATGCATAAATCGCATCATTTTGACAGTGACAATGACATATTTGTGACATGTGATGGAATCATGTTAGTTCTTTGTTCCAAAATTCTTTCCCATCACACAAAAAAGTAGTCAAATAAAAAATATGAATTAAAAAACAAGTAAGATATTATAGTCAGGCGAATTCGACCATACAATACCCTATACCTGTTACAAAAATAAAGTTTTTATAGTAAAGTATTTAAGTTGAATTGTACCTTGTCTCAGATATACTTAAGCCATTTATTGTTAAATAAAATTGTGGACATTTAAATCAACTTTTGAAGGGGGCTTTTTATAGGGGCTAGGGTCAAATAAGGCCCTATATTTATAAAGTTTATGAGTCACATCAAGGCTAGAATGAAACTATGTTTTGCATAGATCATATTAATTGAATTATGTCCAAAATTACGACGTGTAGTTTGATTACACGCCTATTGGGAGGATCACTTGTGTGTGGGTTAGGTGAAATGGAATGATGAATGAAATGAATTGATCTTAACCTTTTTGTATAGGATTCGTCCCTGAGACAATAAAAGATCATGTATCAATTTTAATTAAATTATTTTCAAAATTGCGTCCTGTAGTTTGATTACAAAGCTTATATGTACGGTTGGACTGACGGACAAATGTCGAGTGCTTAACGTGAACACCAGCCTTAACGGACTTATTTCACGACGGTCTTTTTCATCCACTGGGTAAACTTGACAACGGTCTATCACCGCCTCTGAATTCTTCAATGAAGAACTCAGGTGGCAGTTTTTGTACATGGATGTCGAGCTATCTAATCTCTTGCCAAAATAGCCCCGTTGCGGAATGATAGACAGCACAGGCTCAAGCCTAATGTACACCCAATAAGGAAAAAGTAATCACTGGTCTAGGGTCAATAGAAGGAGAGACCAACCCCAACATCAGGTGAAATCGATCTTCCGGTTATACCAGAAGATGACCCCCCTATGTTGCCATGAAAGGTTGTATTATTTAAAATGCAATCCCCATAATCTAATGACCCATTTCAGTGTATTCCTTAACCTCTTTAAGTCCGCACGACCACACTATTCAGATGACTCTACTTAGATGGCTTTAGGATCCCACTTTTATTAACCGATCAATGTGACAAAGGAAATAGGAATTTCCAAAATCAATAAATTCCAATAATTGCCCCGACAATGTATCAATATATCCTGTTGAGATGGCAACAGCACTTAAGAACTTCCCCGAAGCATAAAAAGACATACTAAATCTGTACTATCCTCCAATATATGGAGACTTTCCTGATCATTCACCAATTTTCGCATCAGTTCCATTCCCATCATCATAAAGATCACTCTACGGGATGACAGGCAATCATACTATCTTGACAATTTCTCAGCACATACCGGCTTTCTACTATGCGACTGGTAAGAATTAACGATCGGGTTCAGGAATCCAGCATATGATGCTTTATGCACAGACCTTCTCGAAGAGAGAATTAACCAACCCATTAAGTATTGAATACATATAAATCCTTATGGCAACATTCTCTCCCCGCGATTTTGGGTATTAAACCACAGCCACTACATGGATACCGAAGGAACCTCAACCGGCCGGAACTAGTCCTGCGGGCAAATGGACACCCGTAGTACCAGATTATCTGTTGCTCTCATTAGACCCCATGTCAATTCATTCCAAGGCGAAGCTGAGGATACATTTGATATCACCAGTTTATAGTCCCGACAGACTAGAGGTACTGGTAGCACATCAGTTACCCGGGATTGCAATAACATCAAGGTGGAGATTTCACCAAGGTAACATGCTCCCGTGGGGAAGATAGTCGGAAGGACATACCAAAATCGACTAAGAAAATGATTCTGACCCGATTGGTATACTTTAAGGGTGGTATAGGAAAAATATTATTGTGAGTTACAAACATCAGCACTAACTCCACTAAAGAGGTGTAGGGTATAAATAATAATGATTTAGTGGAAATTAGATTTCACTGAAATTAACGAAGTGATGGTTAGAGAGCGTAAGATTTTATACAAATAAATGAATGATGGAAGTGAAGCATGGTTAGAGGAATTTGCATAAGAGGAGGCTGTAGTTAAAGCGGAGTAACCAAATAAATTGCAGCAGGAATCTATTGGAAGATAAAACGGGTCTAAGGAACTACATAGAATTAGAAATGGCGCCAACAGAAGAAATATTTTTTATACAGTCATACGTCAATTAGGGCGATATGTATCGTTCTCAGCATCATATGGGTAGTAGGCCACTTTTGTAATTAAGAGCTTTTCATTAAGTTCATAAATTTTCAAACATTTTGAAGTGTATTTTTAAGTCGTTGTTTATGTTATTTTAACAAATTTTTTGCGATATAAACTTTTTGATCTTTATTATATTTAAATTAATAATAAAATATATTTTGTTTATAAATTATGATCAATTTCTTTAAAATCTTGATTTAAATCTGGTTATTTACTGCACGTATTTGATTAAAATCTCAAATATTTAGTTTTAAGAAATTATTAAAATATTTCTATATAAAGCGTTTTATATGAAATATATTAACTTGTTTATTTCATTTTATTATATTTGTTTTTCTTTAAAATCTTATTTCTATTAATCAACATATGAATTTCAAAAAATTTGCATAAGTATTAACTCTTCTCTTTCAACAATGATAAATAACTTGTCATATTAATGATTTTAAATAATAATAATAAAATAGTAAAACTAGGCAAAATATCTTTTTTTCTTTAATTTTGTATTAATAAATTTTATAATGAATTTAAAGATTTGTTTATATTCACTTGAATAGACAAAGACGACAAAAAGACATTTGATTAAACAATAATATACAACAAGTACACAATAAGTTAATAATGACGACCTTTAACAATGTATCAAGAGCTTAATGAATATCATAAATTTCGGTTATTTATTTGATGATGATTTTGCGTGGATGACGTTGATCAAATATGTTTCTTTGTTTAGACAATATCTTCGGTTACGAGTTAGTGAGTAAACTATTTGTGTGTGGATTAAAGTTTTAGGCTTTTGTTAGAACTTTTTCAATTTTAACAGTTATTTAAGATCAGTAAATATTTATATTTTCTATGTTTATAAAGTAGTCAATCATATTGAAAGGTTTTATGACGACTTAAAAGCTTAATCGATAAACTAGTTTATATTAAAGTTAGGTGAGAGGTGTGGCATTTATATAGTTAATATCATTGTTAAATGATCGCATATGAAATCTTATACATATCTGATCAAAGCTATTACAATCAATGACAATTACAATTAATTATGGGACTACGATTGTGGGCTGATCGTGTAGACACGATCGGCAATGCACAAATCTGAGCATCACTTTAAAGGAAGAAATTTATACAATCGATCTGAAGAGGTTATGGGACTATGATTGTGGGCTGATCGTGTAGACACGATCGGGAATGTACAAATCTGAGCATCACTTTAAAGTAAGAAATTTATACAATCGATCTGAAGAGGTTAGGTTTAGGTCGATAATAGGTTGTAGGCTACTATCGGGCGATTGTGCATTCCTTTTTATTGAAGAAAAATGTTTGTTGGTAAAGAAAGAAGTTCACTGAATTATTATCCATCAATGTTTAGAAATTCAGTTTCCTAGACGCAATTCCTAAGAATTTTCCAATAATATCACCCCTAGGATACTTGATCTAACTTCAGCAAATGACGTTAATCTCCACATGCTCCACATATGTCACGAGCTCCCATACAATCTTTATGGTTTTACCCGCTGTTTGATTATTTAAAGAGACCTTAGGAGATTCTATCATCCACATTTTTTAATTCAGCTTCCATTCAGTTTAATGGTTTTGTGTTCTTCAGGATAATTGCCTCGAGCTTCCATACAATCTTTGAGGTTCTACCCGCTGTTTGATTATTTCAAGAGACCTTAGGAAATTCTATCATCCACATTTTTTAATTCAGCCTCCATTCAGTTTAATGGTTTTGCATTCCTCAGGATAACTGCCTCGAGCTCCCTACCCATTAAAGCTAATACATTAGTTATTTCGTTGCCGACAACTCTCGATTGGCCAAGTATGATTCAAACCTTACCTCTGAGAGAGTATTCAGTTAAAGCTTTCTTTCGATCCAATAAGTTTTTAGATATAACTTTATCACCTGATATTGCCTTAATATACTTCCGGCTGTTGGTAAATATGTTAAGATCTGTGTGCGCCATATTTATTCTAATCTAATGTAGAATAATTATGGACTATATATGATCTTGAAGTGGGTTCTAAGTGTTGAACCAAATGCCCACCAGATAGTTATGTCGCTGGCTTTGTAGATCTGCACTGTGAAAAATCTGTACAAACCCTGAATATTTGATCTGAATAGTTGTTTCTCTACCGTTATTGAATCATGCGTTCTATATTCTATTTTCCGATTTGTAATTGGCTTCCAAGAACCCATTTAGTCGAAATTTTGACAATTCCAATTCTTGTACATAGTTTAGGCTTATTTGTTGGAAAATCTTTGAATTAAATCCCTTTAGTCTCGTAATACGAATCATTCAAACAAACCGATATCGGACCATTACCATTCGATTCATTGTCCTCTTACAAATTGGAGTATTTAGCTCTATGTTAGGTTCATAATTAATACAGTATTGCAATAAAGAGTATGTCACAGTTGAATTTCTTTGCAATTTGATACTTTTTTCAAGTTATATGACAATCTAATAAATTTTTCATTCATAGGCTTATATCGAGAATTGCAGGATCATCCTAGTGGGTTTTGGTAAACGATGAACATAAAAATCTTTGCTAATGCAAAGATTGTTAAAACTTTTAACACGATATATTGCTTTATCTGTGTCTGAAATGGGTCTTGCCCCCTATACCTTTGGAATTATTATGTTCAAAGATGGCTTTGGTAATTTCTTTGTAGGTTCTTCAGTCTTGATTGCTCCGTCCGTGATCTCATCTGCCATGATGAATTACATTTTGTCGAGAGAACGCTTGATCAACTTTTGTAACTAAGAATGCTGGCTTAAAGATAGAAATCTCTACCATTTTGTACGCATCTAAAGCACATGTTTGGGTTTCGACCGATTAAGTATTGAGTGAACTAGCCGCAAATCGACTAGATGAGGTTGGCGTTGACATTCGTAAAAGCATAGCCTCAGTTTACGTCAACATGAAACACCAAACTAAGTGAATGAATTAACTTAGAGTAAAACTGGAAGTTTCTATTCAATGTCAACTTTCAGACATCACCAAAACAACCAATCTTTTGTCAAGTCGTTGATTTTGGCGACAAATGTTGTGAGATTTTCTTGATTGTAAATCGATTTACATAGAAAGATGGCCGTGTAACAACCTGGCTCTCGACACCTTCTGCATCATACAATATGTATAAGAATGTTAAGGTGAGGTTGCTCTGCGAAACTACTACTATGTTGCCCCAGCAGTTCGACAAAGAGTCAATGCATACGAAAAAGACAGTAATTTCCACTAATATTTAACCACCTGGATGATCGTAATTCGTATATTTTGGGTCATTCGTCACGAATGTACCCTTTGTAATCGAGAATGAAGACAGTCGTACCTTTAGTTTCCTTTTTGTAAGCGGGAGCGGAGACAGTCGTCTCTTTACTGTCCTCAAGTAAAAAGAGATTATACTCTTAAAAGTAGCTTTTTGTTGTACTTCTGAAAGTAGTTATTTTACCCATCTTTTGGAGAAATAATTATTTCTTTCTACTATTATGCCACCATCTGGTTGAATCAATCGGGTCAATCGTCACATTATTGCCCCATAGTATTCTAGAGAGTAGACACTTGAAATTTTTAAATTTTATTTGCATTACCACCTGGCTGACTTCAATTCGTATGTTTTTGGTCTTTCGTCACAAATAAACTCTTTGTAAACGAGAATGAAGACGGTCGTCACTTTAGTGTCCCCTTTGTAAGGGAGAGCGAAGGCAATCGTCTCTTTACTGTCTCTTTGTAGGGAGTAGTGTGTCGATTGACTTCCTCGTAGGACAAGCCCATGTTAAAATGGTCAGGTGGTTAGGGGCCACCACAAGTGGTAGGTTAAATGGTCAGGTCGGGACGGTCCCGTTGAACTGCTGGGGCCAGTGTGACCTTAAATGTGAGTGTTTACTTTATCAGTGTAAAAGTATTTTAAGGATTATATAAACGGTTTCAACGATATCAAAGTGATGAATACAATAGAGTCTCTAAATTAAAGGAGATCAATTTGATTGCAGAATGAAATTTGGCTGCTAAACAATAAATAATTTTATGTTGTCCTCCTGGAATAGATTGGTCTGTTTCAAATAACGTCAATACTTCCAGTTGGAACTTAAATGTCTTTATATTTATTCGCTACAAACACCACAAATTAACCGATCATTTGCGAGAGATTCTAGATCGATTATATTGTTTCAGAGAGAAGTCAGTTAAATATGTTGGTGATCATTCTTTCACTGATTACAATTTCTGTGGGATTTTAAATGTCCCAATAAAATTTTTAAAATTTTTGTTATAAGTAATGTAGTTATTTCATACATTACATGGTATTGTAGTTATTTCATATATTACATGGTAATGTAGTGATGTAGTTATTTCATACATTACATGGTTATGAAGTATTGAATGGCTAATAAATACAAAAAAAGGTGTAAAGCCGATTTAAACGGGAAAGTCGATTTGAGCACATCTGTGGCCAAATAAATTTTACTCCACTATACTGGGGAGCGTATTATGCATTTGTGCTAATGTTTGTAACAACTTTCTGAGTCAATTTATCTATTTCCGTGTGAGAGTCTGTTAGTCTCCCTGTGTGTCCATGTAATGAATTGAAGGTCATAATTCACAAAACACACAATGACTTTAGAGATGTATCAGAGCAATTGACAAGAAAAAAATGTCACATTCCAACACTTTCCCTTTAAAAGTAGTTACAAATTGACCATGAAAATTTAGGCAACCAAACAAACTCTATTGTAATCCCTTCTAAATCCTGGCAGTATTTGAAAGGAAGCACACAATTTAACGCCTACTGCTTCTAGTCTTTTTAGTTCTCTCAACATAAATAAATCTTTGTCTAACAAATCAATTAGGTTTGCCTGAAAATAAACTACCTGCTAAAATTGTAAAGAAACTTTCACTTTTTGCTTGTTTCTCTTTTCACTATTCAAAAAGATTAATGAATTGTTGTTCTCAATTTAACATATGCACTCATGCTGGTTTAAAACGTTTGGGCATGCGCAGTTAAATAAATAGGGATTTGTGCTCTTTTTGAGCATGTTTGTTAGGCATAACGAATTAGTTGTTAATCCTGGGATTTAATGCGCAATATTGCAAATTTTTCTGTTAGAAATTAGATTTAAACAAAATGTTTGTCAAAATATTTAACTTAAGCGTTACTAAATGGATAGATTTAAATAAGAAGAGGCGTGGTGTTGACAAAATATTATACTACTGGGTTTTAAAGCCGTTTGTTTAAAGGGCTTAAGAAATCGGATTTTAAGGCAACTATTTGCATAATTTCTGTGTAGATTATAAACAGATTGTTGTTGATTTTAAACCGAGTTTTGATTTGGACATGGTGGATGATAGTCTTTTAAAGGAAAGAATTTTGAAACCTTTCTTTTAAATTGTTTGAAAATAAAACTAAAAGTCATTTGTCTAAAGTGAAAGTTGCAGTTTAAACAATTCTTAAGAAATTTCAATAAACTCCTTTGTCAACTTGTATAATAAAGAAGGATTAAAGAGCAATTGTTGTACGACAGCTCAGCAGGTTACTAGATTTGATGTAGAATTTTAGTTGTTTAAAATAAAATTAAAATTAAACAAATTAACTAAAAAGCAGGTAGTAAATTATAGACATTTTAAACTCTATTTTAGAATTGGATTAAAAAACAAATGTCTTATTTAGTTAGATTAAAATTTAACATATAGTTTATGTAAGTTTCTAATCTTAAAACCAAAATCAGAACATTCTATACCTCTTACCAAAAAAAAATGTTTTTATTTAAAAACTGTCAATATAAATTTTAATTATCAAAATTCCCTAAGACGCAAATCAAGTTATTGAAATATTTTAGCAGAAAAAAAAACAGAAAAAAATAACATTTGTCTTTAATCAATCTGACTAAACTTTTTTTCAAAATTTAAATACTATCGAAAATATTTCTATAAGATTTATGTCGCAATAACAAAAACACTCAAACAAATACATTCACTCACTCACTTAGAAACGAGACATTTCGAAAAAAAATATTAAATAAATTCATAATTAAAACTTATAGACAATAAATTACAATTAAGCAAATCTACCTCCCACCAATGACAAAACAACCATTAAAACTGTTCAAGTTTAAAAATGTCGTCAGTGTCATTCATAAATTGTCCGAAATAAATAATTTTTTCATAGAAAAACGTTTGTCGTTTTCATACAAGAAAGAGATAAATACAACATTGTTGTATAATGAAAGATAGATTTGTTTTAGTTTCGTAATATAACAAAATATATATACAATCAAATATATATTTTTTAAAATTTATTTCTAACAAATACACATACACACACACCCGCTAGGGGCAAATAAATATAAAGCAAAATAGGCAAAACAGCGAACGATATGACAGTCACATCATAATAAACCAATAAAGTATAAGAAATTCACATTATTCAAATTATACTGCAGATATGTTCACACTAGCCGTGGAAATTAAGTAAAGCAATAATAATCAAGTTGTCATAGTAGCAAAACAGTTTTGCGTTCAAATCACAACACTTTAATCTGATCAGAAACTTAAAGTTGGTCTGTTCTGGGCATATTGTATGTATTATCGTCTGATTTCCACAAACATAGTTTCCTGCACTAATTTCTAAGAATTTTCGGAAGCTAAGTTTCTGACCATTGGAAGCTGGATGTTATTTCTAAAAACTTTCCAATCAGTTATCATAAGACATTTGAAACTTATTCGTTGATAGCCTAACAATGTCTTACTGATTTCTCTACATACCCTACATTTGTCCGAACCCAATTTCAATTTAATATAAAAGTAAGTTCCCGTCTTCCTATGTATAACTCACCATCATACCCATCTCAGATATGCTTATTTTAAGAAGGCTTTAAGTACAACCTCCTCAATCCTGTTCTCCTGTTCTAATCATCGGAACGGACTTTATATGTAACATAGAAATTTTTTTACCTATGCCTCTTTATTGCTTCCTAAGCTCTGATAATTGTAATAACTATTTCTGTAGTAAATGCTACTTACTTACTCACACTATTCATCCACGGCAGCTGGATTGGTTTTTCTCTTTCGCAACAATCTTACTCCCATCCACTTTATCTCTTTGCTCTTCTCTCTTTTTTTCTTACATGTATTTTTACAAAGGGATCAACATGGACCCAACCAAGTAAAGCCACTTTCAATATCGTTTTATCTATTGTACCCGATATACCTGGTGGGTAATGAGAGTCCTTTAGAGTTTTATTATCTCTTTATATCCTCTTACTTCCAGATTTTGTCATCGATCATAGATTTCTTTTGTACATGAGTTCTAGAAAGGAATTTTTATACCCTACACCACTTTAGCGGGAAAGGTATATTCGGTTTCTGCTGATGTTTGTTGCATACCAAAATATAGTCGATTATGCTATGTCCGTCCGTCTGACTGTCCATGTAAACATTGGTCGCAATTTTCAAGATAATTGGATGAAATTTGGCACACACTCTTTTGAACGAAGCCTATTGAAAATGGTTAAAATCAGTACATTATTTCGCCTAGCCCCCATACAACCGTACCCCCCGAATAGGGCCTTTAGTCTCATAATTAAGATAAATGTTCTATTATATCAACAAAAGTCGGTATAACATAGTTTTATAGAACTTTCAATGACCTTACGATTTTTGTAATAATTTGACCGTACCCCTCATGCAAACTCCCTTCACAAATTGACTTGAAGTTCAAAATTCACCTATAAACACTAATAACACTTTCAAATTCTACATAAATAACTTTGAAGTATACGTGAATTCCTCTACCAACATTTATAAGGATAGGTCCATATTTTTCCCTAAGCCCTCTTGTAAAAAATGTCTTCAACATGTCATTTAAGCCAACTACCTATTCACAGAAAAGTTTGCAGGTGTCTCGTTTAACTTTACGAACGATTTATTTACAACAACCGAAATTACGACAATACACAGTGTCTGGTTTAATATATTGAGAAGAGTCTTTTCCACTTTCCAAATCTCGCCTTCAAACAGTTTTTCTTCTGAGCATACCTTAGATATCGCGGAGGTCTTCAATAATTATTACTAACGTCAAGATATCAGCAGCATTGATCTAATTCCATAATCTTAAATTCGCTTAAATTTGAACTACAATCATAATCGTCAGTAGTTTCTCTACGTATCTGAAAGTTTGGAACTATCATGACTATTTTGTGGAGATCTTAGAAGAATCCGTTTGATGATATAACTTAACAATGATAATCGCACAGGAAGTCCATAATTGAACACTGGCCGATCATCTGCCTTTCAAAAGTAACTCATAGTAATTCATCAACTAAGCTCTGCTAATAATGATCATATAAGCTTATTAGCCTCGTTACTATATTCAGAGCCACAGTTGGTCAAGAGTAACAAGATCCAATAAGTCTTCCTCAAAATCTTATACCTCGAACTATTGCATAATTCTCTTATGTTGGAAGAATAAACAAAGTCGAAACCAGCATTTGAAAGAGAAGAGTTGAAAAAAAAAATGCTGACTCCATGATGAAGATAAACTTATATAAAATCTGACATATCAAGAACGGCACTTTTAGTTAGAAAAAGTTTACGATCTTCTACGAAGATATTTTTGACATTTTCATTTTGATAGCGAAAGTCTTATGTAATGTGGTGATAGCAACAACAATATTGGTGTTGGCAGTGAGATTTTAAGGATTAAATTTCACAATCATTTAGTGTACAAAAAAATATTTGTGTTGACATTGGAATTTATAGAAATGAATTCTTATAAAGAATCGTGGCATTCTGCTAGAAATTCACTTTTATATTGTAGGTAGCTTTAACAAACATTGTCTCTCCTTAATCATGAAACAGTAAAGTTAAAGAGTTCATCTGTTATTGTTCTGCATGGTTTGATACAAGATCAACTATATGCTAAAAACAAGTAAGACATTATAGTCGGGCGAGGCCGACCATATAATACTCTACACCTTTTACAAAAATATAATGTGATTTAGTTGCCGTAATAAAGCATTTAAGTTGAATTGTACTTTGCCTCAGATATACATACTTAAGCCGTTAATTGTTGAATAAAATTGTTGACATTTAAGTTAAATTTTTATAGGGGGCCTTGGGGACCTATTGTTATGGAATTCGTGAAGTTCAATAAGTCTAGTATAGAACTTGGTTTTGCAGCTTTTTGTCGAGTTATGAATATGTTAAAGAATTTTTAAAACTTAAAAGCCCTAATCGGCGGGTTTAGTTGTATGGGGGATAGGTGAAATAATGGATCTATGTAAACCATTTTTAACAAGCTTCGTCCGCGATACCATAGCAGATCATGTGCCAAATTCAATTGAATTATTTCTAAAATTGCAACCTGTAGTTTGATTACAAGGTTTACAAGCCCTATTCGGGGGTTCAGTTGTATGGGGGCTAGGTGAAATAATGAACCCATGTTAACAATTTACAATAGGCTTCGTCCCCGGGACAATAGAAGATCATGACTCAGACAATGATTCTGAGCTGTTTGGTGTAATTTAAGGTGGGTATAGAACCAATATTATTGTGCGTTATAAACATCAGCAGAAACCCCACTAAAGTGGTGTAGGGTATAAATATCTTAACAATTTCACTAACAGTGTGAACGCAAACGACTATAAATAAATAAGAAACACCAACACAATTATTAATTTCAAACAGATATGAAAAACATAATAACGATAATGACAAATGAAATGATGATAATAATGATGTTTGCCAATGCGTTAATTTAACAAAACTAGATCACTAAACTTATGAATATGCAGTGACAATTAGTTTTGAAAATAAAAACAACAACAACAACATACATTAATGTCTGTATGTATGTGTATATATTTAAATAAATTTGCTGGTATTACAATCTTATGAATAATTCTTTTCGTTTTGTTGTTGCTTAAGTTTATTGAAAAAGAGATGAAAAAGATACATGACAGAAATATTAAAATTTATTGACATCTTAAATACAACATAGTTTAATGGAAACAAACAAATTTATGTTAAAACTTACATACATATATTTTTAAAAAAAGATATATTACATACATTTATCTGCTGTACACTCGTATGTATATATAAGTCATGAACGATTTTTAAAAATTACAGTTTTTATGCGGGAGAGGCAAAGGGGGGTAAGGAAACCCACGCAGTTTTTGCAATGTTTATTGAAATTTTATTTTAATGTTACAAATTAATCAAATTCGTTTAACGAATTGTAGGAGAATCAAAATATAAAAGTATTTTGAAATGTAGGTCAAATGTCGAAATAGTTTAGGCCTTAGAATTAAGCTAAATATTCCATCGAGGTAAGGAATATTAAACATTAGAGCACACTCATTTTTCCTATTCATTAGAGTACAAATCATCCCTGACTTTGGGGAATCGGAATGTTTTTATCATTCTTAGCAGTTTTCGAGAATCTGGATCGTGTGATATGATCACCGATTAATGATCTTGTGGGAGTTCTATTAAAAAGAATGAGCAGTAGCTGATTCGTTTAAGGAATTGGAGGAGAATCAAAATATGAAAGTATTTTGAAATGTAGGTCAATTGTCGAAATATTTTAGGCCTCAGAATCAAACTAAATATTCTATCGAGGTAAGGAATATTAAACATTGGAGAACATTAAAATTTCCCATTCATTAGCCTACTAATCATCCTTGACTTCGGGGAATCAGAATGTTTTTATCATTCTTAGCAGTTTTCGAGAATGTAGAGCGTGTAATATAAGTCTCTTTAACTGTGATCACCGATTAATGATCTTGTGGGAACAAAAGATCAGTAAAGAGGTAGTTAATATTTACTAGATATAGCTTTCTCTATAATAATTAAAATTTGAACTCTCCAAATAGGATAATTCAAACAATAATAGATCTCTTAAACGTCATTAAATATGATCTATAACACTTGTCATTAGAACATTAACTAAACACATACACTCAACACACAGACATTTTAAAACATAAAATCATTTTTAAATTAAAATTATAAAAAACTATAAACAATTCACAACTCTTTAAAAATAAATTGTCAAATATTTCTTTCATCAAGACAGCACATCCACAGACACACACGCACACACACACACACACAATCGAATTATAAAATGTCTCTTACCCATCTTTAGCATCTTTGATTTGTTGTTCTAATTTTTGTCATTGATTTATTAGAATTTCTCTAAGAAATCGTTTTCATTATTCAAAATTATATGACATGAAAACAACACTAAAACAACATTTTAAGATATACAAATAAATATATGTATGTATATTTTTCTATGTAAATGTGTATGTGTCAATGATGCCAATACTCAGTGGAGATGACAACGAACTTAAATATTTAAATTTATAAACAAATTACTAAAGATATAAATTTGTATACAACAAAAACATTGGTATTGACAATGCGATTTAAAGGAATGCGATCTTTTAAGGAAGATGGCGGAAGTACACTGTTGTAAAATGTTTGAAGATTATTTGGTTGTAGCTTAGGTTGGTCGAATCGGGACATTATACTAGAAATTTACTTTTACAATCTGTCCTCAGTCACAAGAAATACAAAAATGCCTACGTATTCTGAACCCTGCTTCATGGGCAAGAAGATTCCGGTGACAAAGTTAAGTAAAAGTTAACAAAAACATTGGTATTGATAATGCGATTTAAAGGAATGTGATCTTTTAAAGAAGACGACGGAAGTACACTGTTTTCGGATTGTTTGGTTGGAGCTTAAGTTGATCGAATCGAGAAATTTTACTAGAAATTTACTCTCATAACAGTTTCCCCCGGGGTCATGTAACCTTGGTGACCCCTCCACCTTGGTGTTATTGCAATCCCGGGGTATAAAGAGGTGGTCAATACCTCTAGTCTGGTCGGGACTAAAAACATGGTTACAGTCTTCAGCCTGGCTTAATCCTTGCATAGATTGAAAATAGGTCAGGCCAGATCATCGCAAAATCTGATACTACGGGTGGCCAGTTGAACGCAGGACTATGTCCTGGCTGGTCAGTTGGTTGAGGTTCCTTCGGGATTCACGTAGTGGCTGTGGTTTAAACAAAAATTCGCAGGGAAGAATAAGTGGCGGTTAAAAGCCAGAGCTAAAGGTACAGTCAATATTTCGGCATAAGTTCGGTACTGTTGCCGAAACAACAGATACCCCACAGAGGAGTTATGGTGGGACTAAGCGTTGGAAATGAGTTGGCATTAATTGTATATTGTACGGGATGAATGTGGGGTATGGCAGGCCTCACCCACACGTCTACCTATAATAAATGTGTCGTATATCTTTCCCTTATGAATGTGTCGTATGAATAATATGTGTGCTGGGTTGTATGATGATGGATGAAAGGTATCATATACAAATGATACCATTGAATTTTCCTTTTTTGTCAAGATATGTTCAGAGTATACTCTGTTCATTTCAGAATTACCACAGTGTGTTGACGATGGTTGACCGTTGTCAAGTCTACCCAGTGGATGAAAAAGACCATTGTGGGGTAGGGCATCATGCCAGTTACTCACATAAAACTCTCGACATTCATTTCACAACAGTGTTCAATCATAAACAAAAGACACAAATTTCTACGCATACTGATCCCTGCTTTCTGAACAAGAAGATACCTGTAAAACGGTTAAGTATTTAGGTGTAATCCTTAACCGAAAATTAAAGGGAGATACCACATAGAGGGTACGATCAACAAGGCACGTCGACGATGAAATGAGGTATTATTCTACCTTATGATACAAATATCTACTGGACTGCTTTGGACAAAAAGTGTAATATACTACAGGGAGTTCAGCGTATATGCTGGTAATAGTAGTGTCATATGTACTACTTCAACCAAGGCGCTGGACACGTTGCTAGATATTCCACCCATTGCATGTTGCAATTTTAAGATATGAGGCGGCGCTTATATCCGAACGATACTTTGCTTTAGGTGAACTGTCCAAAAGAGGTTATAGGACACGTCATTGAAGTAAACTGTACACATTGGAAGGTTATACACAATCCTCGGATGTACTTGATCTCACACCAGACACAGAATATATCAGAAAATGCAGATTCCACATAGAATGACTTGTTCAAGCCGAACGTTAGAGCAAATACTAGTAGCAATGGTCCTTGGGGTTCTTTGAAGACCCAGAAACAGAACCGTTTAACTAATCACAACAAAAGCTCCAGGGAAAAGTCTGAGCAATAACATAATGTGTAAATTGGATTAGAATAAGTATGGCGCCCAATGTTTGCGGACAATCGGACGACAATTAGGGCGATATAAGGAGATAGAATTAATTGAATATTCTCCCAGTAGTAATGTTTTTATCGTATAGGTATCACACCACTCGGGAGTAGTCGGCAGTGAAAGCACGAATGCAATAATTTTACTGGGAAGATAGCTCGAGGTAGTTAACCTGAAGAACGCAGAACCATTCGACATAACTAAAGCCGCATTAAAACTAGGAATTATAGAATCCCATAAAGCCTCTTTAAATAATGAAACGGTGGGTAGTAATAGAAAAATCCTTTTGGGTGATCCTGATAAGAGCAAGACAAGAAATCTCCTTAAAATGAGCAACACAGAGTTTAGTATGATGGCACCCATTCTGAGTGGGCACACAGGATTACGAACACATCTATACAAAATCAGACGTGTGGATTCAGAGCATGTGGAGAGGGCAGTGAAGAGCATGTGGAGATGGCAGTGAAACTTAAGAGTACTTTCTTTGTCTATGTCAGTGATTACACTCCGGAAATTACATTCCTCACTAACAATGATTGGAAATTTTTTAGAAATTTCGTCCAAGAAATAGAGCGTCTGAATGCATTCAGTGAACGTCCAGGAAACTGAGTTTCAGAATACTTTAAGCGCACAACAGTCCCGATAGTGGCATCCTCCTATAAACCTAACCTCCTTTCACAGTTCCATTAAAAAATGGAATATCATTGTTATATGTAGATCCAAATGTAAAATCGTAAATAAGCCAACAAAGTAAACAGATCTGGTATGAACAGATGGGATGAAACCTTATGTTATTGACCCAACCCAGCCATTGGTTCATCAAAGCAACATTGAAAATGTTCAATGTAGATGCTCTTACATCCATTTCTAGAAATGCAACCTAATTGAAACTAAAAGAAAAGATTTTATTCTTATTAGATAGATTTTATTCCTTTACAAACTGTTATTTATTACCACTGTGAGTCTGCATATAAAACAAAAACCAAACATATGAATTTCCTTCTTAGTCCAATTCTTTATAACATCCATAAAGATGCCAAAGATGACAATGCTGTATGGTTGGTTAAAAGAAATCATGCTGATGATGACAACAATGATGGGTCGATGGTTCTTTGTCCAATACTCGATGGTGAGATATAAACTCAAAAGAAAGCACGTAACACATAGAGGGTGGTGGCTGCTGGTAGTAGACACCAACAAAGTGTGGACATATGAAAATATTTCATCAACAATAAATATTTTCAGTTCTTTCAGTTCCCGAAATGTGCAACAAGAAAAAGACTGTCATAATTTTCCTCTACCTACATTATTTACACTTGTACTAAAGACTATTCATCCACGAGCAGTGTAAGGAATACATCGGTGGGTTGGTTAGACGATTGGTTTGCTTAAGATGCTGGTATTTTTTCGCTAATAAGCGTTCCACTCATGTCTCTGTTGATTTAGCGATTTATGAGTCCATTTAACGTTGTCATTATAAACAAAATTGCTACAAAATATTTCAATGTTTTTGTTGTCGTTTTAATTTTTATTAGTTTTGTTGTTTTTTATTTCAAATTTTGGGAACGCTCAACTTTGTTTAGTTGATATTTTGTGTGGTGGCGAGGTTTGGTTTGGTCTATCAGCATATCGAAACATTCTAAATTGACAACATTTTAAAATGTTTATTAATATTTTAAATGAAATGAGATGAGAATGTTTAGAGGTATGTGATTGTGTTTTCTATTGAAACGATTAATCTGATTGAACGTGAATGAATTAATGCGTTTTAGTTTTGTCAGAGAAGATTGTGGGCTTGTTAGGACACTTTATATAGATGACTTACGGAAATAACTAACTTAATAGATTAGGTTGTTAGAAGGATGTATTTTACATCAAATTCGAAGAAATTCGCCTAGGCCACTATCGGACCTGTTGTGCACTCCTTCTCAATGTTAAATTAATGGTTAATGGCCAGAAACTCAGTTCCCTCAATGTAATCAATCAGTGTTAGTGAGGAATGTTATTTTCGGAATAATATCACTCCAAAGATACTTGGATATAACTTTGAAAAATGTCTGACAATAAAAAAGTGCTATAGAGCTTCATTGTCCTCCATACGTATCGCCATACAAACCACAGACTTCCTCATTTTGAGTGAATTTCTCGCTCTCATCAGGGTCACCTGATAGGATCTTGTGCTAGTATTCACCGTTTCATTTTTATACCCTTCACCTTCGTGAGAAGGGTATATATAAGTTTGTCATTCCGTTTGTAATTTCTATAATTTAATTTTCCGACCCTATAAAGAAAGCGGAGTCGGAAAATAAAGAAATCAGTTTTTTGAGGACCCCAGATATCGGCGAGATCCGAATCTTCAATAATTCTGTTAGGCATGCTTTCGGGAAGATCGCTATTTAAAATCAGCAAAATCGGTCCATAAATAACGGAGGTATGAGCAAAAATCCGAGACAACCTCTGAAAATTTCATCAAAAATTGCAAAAAACAAAAACAAAATACACAATCAAAAAGTGAAGTTTTTGGTACTTTTTCGTTTTTCAAAAGGTACATTTTGAGTTATTATTAATAATAAACTTAGAAACATGAAATTAAGTATGTAGAGCCCGGATTAGACGAGAACAAATCAATGGGATTTTTTTGGTACTTCTTCGTTTTTCAAAAGGTACTTTTTGAGTTTTCTATAATATTGAACCTAGAAACATGAAATTAAGTATGT
The DNA here is from genome assembly GCF_022045245.1 of Lucilia cuprina. Classification (NCBI taxonomy): domain Eukaryota; kingdom Metazoa; phylum Arthropoda; class Insecta; order Diptera; family Calliphoridae; genus Lucilia; species Lucilia cuprina. The sequence continues at coordinate 57,686,765 of NC_060950.1, read as the reverse complement.
AGAGTCGTAATTAGGTGATTTTTTATAATATTGAATCTATAGACATGAAAATAAGTATGTTCAGCCCGAAGTAAGTGATGTGAAAGAGTTTTTGATACCGACTGTTTTTTTAACACACCATGGTGAAGGGTATATAAGATTCGGCATAGCCGAATATAGAACTCTTACTTGTTTTTCTTCAGCTTTCGTTGCATCGAAAGGTTTTGCATTTAGCAGGTTAAGTACATCAAGCTCCATTCACTTTAAAGCTAATACATTCGCTCCTTCGCGGCCTACTACAACCGAGTGAGGCCAACCTTTGTGCCTCAATTTAGACCCACCTGCATTGCTATGAACTCCTACTGGTATTTGCTCTAATGTTCTGCTTGCCCCATACATTCTATCTTGAATCAGCGTTTGAAAGTTTTCGACGTATTCTATATCTGCTATGTAATCAGGCTGATCCGATCGTATATAGACTTTCAATGTGACCAGTAAACAATGACAACGTGATGACTAACTAACTAACTAACTTACTAACTAACTAACAAACAAACAAACAAACTAACTAACTAGCTAGCTAGCTAACTAACTAACTAACTAACTAACTATCTAACTAATTAACTAACTAACTAACTAACTAACTTCTTACTTACTTACTCACTTACTTACTTACTTACTAACTTACTTACTCACTTACTTACTTGCTTACTTACTTACTTACTTACTTACTTACTTACTTACTTACTTACTTACTTACTTACTTACTTACTTACTTACTTACTTACTTACTTACTTACTTACTTACTTACTTACTTACTTACTTACTTACTTACTTACTTACTTACTTACTTACTTACTTACTTACTTACTTACTTACTTACTTACTTACTTACTTACTTACTTACTTACTTACTTACTTACTTACTTACTTACTTACTTACTTACTAACCAACTAACCAACCAACTAACCAACCAACCAACTAACCAACAAACCAACTAACTAACTAACTAACTAACTAACTAACTAACTGACTGACTAACTAACTAACTAACTAACTAACTAACTAACTAACTAACTAATCAACTAACTAACGAACTTTCTAATTCACTCACTAAATTAATACTATTTCTGGATCATGACGATATGATTGAGATACAAAACTCTAAATATTTTTCTGTACGTTTTAGCCAAAACACAGTTCACGAAGTAGATTACCGGTTGAAACCATGAGCTCAGTATTCTCTTGTTTCTAATTCGGAATGGGCATTAAATCTGCGTCCAGTTAGTATATAATCCGCCTGTTGTCGTACATTGAGACCGATGTAATCATATTCTAGCTCCTGACTATTTTACCTTATAGGAATATGTATATGTGTCCATTTATTTGGTTTCCTTTGCCTTTCACCACACTTGAGTATCATTATTAGGGTTTAGCCCAACACCATCTAGCAAATTATTCAATTATGGAAAACATAATGATGATAGTAGCATATCTTGTTGTATTACTGAATTAGGTTCAAATTAATCCAAAAAGTTTTAAATTTTAACCAAACTGTACTGTTGTACAATAATATCTTTGAAAAAACTTTGTTATGGGATCATCAATAGTTTGAATCACGCTGAAAGTTCTTTAAACTGATTCATTAGCACTGACATTTGAAATATTTTAATACAAAATGTATTTTTAAAACTTAATTATAATAAAAATTATTAATATGTTTTGCCATTTTTAATACAAGTCGTAAACATGTCCATACCCATTAACATAAATCATACATGGCGATGTATTTGTATTTAGTATATAACGTGGTTCACGATAGGATTCTATATTCGATGTTAATTGATGTTTTCTGTCTCAATTAAAAGTCATCACGGAAAACATCAACGGCAAAAAGATATCAACACCACAACCAATCATCCAATATTATTTGTCTTTTAATTACCGGGAATTCATAAATGTCCAAAACTCACAGCAATTATCGTAAAATTTCTTAAAATGTTCGTCAAAACAACGAAAATTTTTCTTCACAAAAATACCCTCTAGAAGGAGGAAAAACAAATATTTTTAATTCCCGTAAGAAAGATGGAAAAAAAAATTATTGCATTTTATATATGAAGACGTATTCATATTTTTATTCGTTTTGAATTTATAACCAAAAATATGAATTTCATTTAAATCATCGTTAAAATAAAATAAAATAAAAATGAAATTTACAACTACAGGGACTACATATAGAGGAAGAGAAGTAGTAGGGTACACGAAGCAGTCATAAAAGACAAACAATTTAAATTATGATAATGGCACTGTTCACCCGGCCACCGTAAATTTCGTTAATATTTTGCAAAACAAGAGTGTAGGATTTGATTTAAATTGACAAATGCAATTAAAGAAACAACAATTGTTATTTTTTTGCTTTAATTTTTTATATAAAAATTTCGTATTATTTATGTATGTGATTATTTTGGTTGTTTGTTTAATAGTCCGAATCCGTTGGGACAATTAAAAGTGATCCATGTGATGAGTGAATGAGGCATGTGTCAAATAAGAATTTGAAATTTTGTGAAAATAAGATTTTTTTATCTTACGTTTTTTTTAAAGAAAAATACTAAATAAGTTATTGTAAAATTATTAAAAAAATTCATTTAAACTATAGATAAATTACTATGGGCCAAAAATTGAAAGCATTAGTCTATTAAGATTGTTGTCAAAGTCAACAAAATCTTGTCAAATCATTGGAACTACAGAAGCAGCGATTTCAAAATGTTTGTAGTTAGTTCGTTAGTTAGTTACTAAGTTATTTAGTGAGTTAGTTAGTTAATTAGTAAGTTAGTTAGGTAGTTAATTAGTTAGTTAGTTTGATAGGGGGTGTATATACATCAAATCCGAAGAAAGACACCTAGGCCTCTATCGGGCCTGTTGTGCGCTTCTTAACCAGTTCCTTAGGTGGGAATCGAACTCATCATCTCGGGTCTCGATCTACCCGACTAGAATCTACCGGAGGCCAGGTTAGTGGTTAGTGTCTCAGTTAGTTTCTGCGTTCCGTTTCGCGATGAATCAGCTGTGCAATTGTTTGCTAACGGAAGCTCGTGTAAGCAATTAGTTTGATCGTAAAACTGCCGGTGGGTTTTTATACCCTACACCACTTTAGTGGGGAGGGTATATTGGGTTTGTGCTGATGTTTGTAACATAGAAAAATACTCGTATACCTATCGGCTTAGAATCATTTTCTGAGTCGATTAAGCTATGTCCGTCCGTCTGGCTGTTCGGCTGGCTGTCTATGTAAACCTTGTGCGCAAGGTACAGGCCGCAATTTTGAATAAATTTAGATGAAATTTGGTACACACGCTTCTTTTGGCTCAAGGACGAAGCCTATTAAAATCGGTCCATTATTTCGACTAGCCCCCATACAACCGTACCCCCCAAATAGGGCCTTTTGGCTTATAATTAATTTAAATGATCTATTATGTTAACAAAAGTCGGCAAAACTTAGTTTTATAGAACTTTAAATAACACTACCGATTTTTGTAATGATCGGGCTGCATTTGATCCTATTCCCCATACAAACTCCCCTTCAGAAAATGACTTAAAGGTCAAAATTCACTTACAAACACTAATAACACTTTTAATTTCTACATAAATATTATAGAAAAAGACTTAAATTCCCCTACCAATATTTTTAAGGATAGGGCCATATTTTGCCCTACTCCCCTTTAAGCCCTCTTGGAAAAAATCTTTTTTTTACCAAAATAAAAGTAAAATAAAGAAATAAAGTTAAAAAAACAAACCAAATGCTTTATTTTTTTAAATAATCCCCATTTTTAACATACATACTGAAAGCTGTAGGGTATCATATGGTCGGCTACGCCCGACTATACATTCATACTTGTTTGTATAAAAAACACGAATTATCTGATTCTTTACGAAGCGAAACTTAGAAACTAATTATTGCTTTAACTCTATAAAAGAAAATCATTTTGCTCCGAATCCACGACTCTAACTAAATGTTCTGCATTTGCTGGAACCAAAAGAGTCCCAACTATAGAAAACTGCTAAAGTTAAACTAGACCATCAGAGGGAATCTGTACCGCATGCAACCGAATCGTTTATGGCGAACATTGGCCAAACTATTAGCATGTGAGGCAAGAGTATGATCGGCCACATGTAGTTATACCTGTTAAAATCAATTAAGAAATAATTCCTTAGAGAGTTTGGTCTATCTCGCCCTACAGTCCAGATCTTGCCACATTCTGTTAATATTTTATTCGATTGATTCAGAGCGCTCCCTCCGATAGACTTTTAGTTTAGAACACGGCTTGATTCTTGTCTGCAAAGGGATAATATTAATATGTAGCCGTCAGATGCGTTATAGTTGAATTCCATAAATTTTAAAACGTTTTGATGGTCTGAAAAGATCAGCCAGCAACAAGCTCAAGTCTTTGCAATTATCTATAAAACGGCGTGTCACTGAAGATAAGTACTTACCGAACTCGTTTACAAATAAGTACTTAAATAAGTCATTACAAAAAGGAGTTAAAAAGTGGTTTGGTTTATTAGAAAACTTTATTAAATGCAATGGTAGTAATAACACAGAACTTATCCTGATGACGGACAGTACACATCGAATTACCAAATCGCCTTAAAGAAAAAGGTCATTAAATGATAATGACCTAAAAAGCAAAGCAAATTTGTTAATCAAAACAGATAACATTTACGAGGATTTGACTATACTAGGAACACTACGCCTATGGACATCTTACCGTAATATACATCCATCAAATTACTGTTATTGCAATAGCGGGGAAAAAAAGTTCTACCAGTACCTCTAGTCTGCCTGGACAATAAACTGGTGATGATTAATTGTATTCTTGGAATGATTTGATATCGAAACAGAGAAGCACATAATCACCAGAACCAGCAGAGAAGAGTTTTGGACTTCGTCTTATCCCGGTTTTTCGAAGTAATCTTAATGGTTGTGGTTTTAACCCAAATTAGCAGAAAAATAATGTTGGTTAAAAGACTGATGCTTTTGCCGAGACAACAGAAACCCTACATAGGAGTAACTGGTATTATGTGTATATGATTCGTGATGCATGTAAGGTATATAATACAAGTGATACCATAGCTTATTTGATAAATTTCGATTTACCAATTACGTCTCGGTGTCCTAAGCAACGTCTCGTAGCCCTCGGCAACAGATGCGCTCAGTAGAATCTGTTACCGACTCTATAGAAGGCATCTCATCTGCGTGGTTATAAACGTATGTGATATTTAGCATTTTTGGTCCAAATAGTCCATTACTTTTGTATGTCCTTACAATACTATCAAACTTTTATTAAAAATTGTATAACAAACATCTAAAGCCTTAATTTCAATTGTTGTCATTATCCTTGTACCCACAAAAACACACACACACATACCCCAACAAATCAAAATTCCATTTTTGCAAATTATTAAAATAAAAACATATTCTAATTAGAAACTTATTTTAGCAATATTTTTTCTTTCTTTTTTTAATTGTTGTTTTTGTTAAATTTTACAAATGTCTAACCGAAAAAAAAAAACAAAAACGAAATGTACAAAATATCAAATGTCAAATTTTTGCAATAGTCATTTAAATTTATGTCTCATTGTCATAAAAACATATAAAAATACAACTGGATACCGACCACTTTCGAATCCATAAGCATATGAATATGAAAACCTAAATGTATGTTGAATGTTGTTTTAGTCACAAATTCATTCATAGTTGAGTGAAATGGGGGTTTGAAAGTAATCGAATATGGCGAGTAAAGAATATTAGTATAATCGGTAGATTTGTTAAGAATTTGACTACAACACCGATGCAACTTTGTTCATATGTTTATATCAAATTCATAAATCTGTTATAAATAGGAAATGTCGTTCATTGAAAAAAAGTCTCAGAATAAGTTCATCCAAATTCTTAATACCTATCAAACGTACAATTTAGACTTATCATTAGTCACTGGGGGTCCAGGTGACTAGCTATTGTAAAATGTACTTATCTTACAAAGAGGTCTATCGTTACCACATATTAGAATTTATACCGATAGTCAAGCTGCTATTAAATCCCAAGTTGTTGTGTTTTCCACATCCAAACTTGACCATGAATGCCGGACGTCTCTCAGTAAGATGGCGAGACATTCGAACATCACACTTATTTGGGTAAAGGGACACGGGATTTCGTATGGAAATAGCATTGCTGACTCCTTGCAAGAGCTGGCACCATGCTTATCAGGCTGGAAGTAGACAAGTTCTGCGGTATTTCACTACTTGCAATAAATAAGCAGAATACTGAATACCGTCTCTGAATTGCTCGCCACAAAATGGTCACGTGTGCATACGTGCCCAACAGCCAAAACGCTGTGGCAACAAATGAATCCACTCAGGCTGATATCGATTATTACTGGCCACTGTAAATTTGGTAACCATGCTAGACGCATTGGTTTTCCGTTCAACGAATACTGTAGAAGTTGTCAAAACGAGGATGAAGAGGAAACTAGTACTCATCTTCTATGTGTTCTGGCGGATGCCAGACTTTGGAAACTTGGATCGACATACTTTGGTGATCTTTGTTTGATTTGTCGAATATTCAATTAGTACGTCTAATAGATTTCATTAATCTGACAAAATGGGTGTGAATTCTATACTCACACTGTTAATTCATGGCAACTGGCCTGGTGTCTTCTCTCTTTCTTAAAAATCTTACTGCTGTTCTCACTTTCTCTTTTTAGCAATGACTCTTTTTACAATTTTCCAATATCTCTCTCTCTCTTTCTTCTCTAACAGGTATTAATACAAAGGGATCAACATGGACCCAAGTAAAGACGAAACGGCTACCTGTGATAAACTAACCTAGTTAGTTATTTAGTTAGTTTGAAAGGAGAATGTATACACATCAAATCCGAAGAAATACACCTAGACCTCTATTGGGCCTGTTGTTCACTCCTTAACCAGTGCCACGGGTGGGAATTGAACCCACCACCTCCGGTTTACCAGACTAGAACACTAACCACTAACCTACCGGAGGCCACCTAACCAACCGGAGTCCACTATCCTAACCTACTCCATTAATTACAAAGAGACAGCAAAAAGCATAAGCTTGGATTTTAAGTGTCTACTCCTTTGCTTACAAGGGGAATCTAAAGTGGCGATTAACTTCACATTCGTTTACAAAGAGTACATCCGTAACGAAAGACGAAATGGAGCATACTAGGGGATTAAACTTAAATGGAAATAACTGTATTTTTCGAATGCATTGACTCCCCAGTAAAAACTTTCATTACCAAGTAAAAAGTTTAAATGCTTATAATTTACTTTTATTATAGCATTTTAAGTCATTATTTTAACACAGTAATGTCATTGGAGCAAGAACTTACCACAAACGATTACAAGTAATTAGAAAAAGTAGTCATTGTACATCATATGAATAAATGTGTACAGCATCTGTATCTTCACTGCCAAGATGACTAATGAATTAGAAAGTATTTATATAACACATTATTATTAAGACCTTATTAGACTACTTCTATGTAATCCAGACCATATGTAGTAGTCATTGAAAAGTATGTTGTTAGGTAAGTAATTACAATTGAAAGCTATTTTCCAGTTTTTGTGGAGTTCTTATCGAACTGCTAGGGATCATTCTTCTATAACTCATGCAATCGATTAACATATTCTCATAATTTCAAAACAATATCCCACAATTCAAACCCAACAAACATCGTCAACATCATCCTGTAGTGTCACAAAATATCACAAATTGAGTAGAAAAAGTGGGGCGAATCCTGTCAGTGTATAGGGGTGGTATGGTAGTTTTAGCAATATAGAAACAAACAAACAAACTTATATACCATTGCTACTCTCTGTAGGTCTCAGTTGTTCACAAAAAATCTGTAAAAATTAGAAAATAAAAAAACAACAACTAAAACATGTTCAAGAGTAAAATATTAAAAATTACAAAATGATTACAAACTTGGTCGTCATTTTACATACAGAAACATATAATTTCTTTCTTTTGGTTTTTGATTTTTTTTTGTGGCACGACACCCTTTTCTCTAGGCTGGCGGTAAGGGGGTGTTCAATTATTATATTTTTGACAGTATGAGTATTGTGGAACTAATAAAAGTCCAATCTAGCTGTGTAACTGTTTAGACTGTCATTATATGGTAGATATACAGTGGGGAGCAAAAGTTTGTGGACCATATACAATTTTTAACACATAATGAGAAATCATTCCCACCATATGGGAAATTAAAAAACTGTATGATTCTGTCATATGTTAATATATCACTTAACTAATTGTTCCATTTCTTTTGTCCGCCACTGTTAACCCTCATATGTGTTAATGAATGAAAGTATGTGTGCATTTAGACTCTTTTCACTACCAAAAAGATTGAAAAAAAAAAACAAAAAAATTATATACATACATATTTATAACAATGCCAAATATGACAGTTAAATGTTACAAAACATTTTACGTAAAAAAAAACATAAAATTTTTGTTCATTTACTAAATGAGCATAAATGTTGCATTCAACATAAAAAAATACTTTTCGCCTTTTTTTCGTTTTTTTTTTTTTGTTTTGTATGCCAATCTAACACTTCATGTGCGAAAAAACGTCAAAAAGTTTTCAACTCACAATTGTTTCATATATACGAGAACACATTTATTTCTTGTTGTTCTTTATTCATATGATTTTTTTTGTTCGTTTGAGATTTCAGTATGGTGTTATTGGTTGTGGTTAGATAAGGCAAGTTGCCAGATTGTTATACCCTACACTACTGTTGTGGGGAGGGTATTATGCGTTAGTGCTGATGTTTGTAACACCTTAAAGTATCCCAATCGGCTCATAATCACTTTCTGAGTCGATTAAGCTATGTCCTCTTGTCCGTCCGTCTGTCTGTCCATGTAAACCTTGTGTGCACGCTACAGGTCGCAATTTTCAAGATAATTTGATGAAATTTGGCATATACTCTTTTTTCAAGGACGAACGTTATTGGAAATGGTTGAAAACGGTCTATACAACAGTACTCATGAATGGTGTAGGGTATCATATAGTCTGCAATGTCCGACTATACATTCATACTTGGTTTTTATGTAAAAGTATAACCAACCGTCGGATAGTTGGTTGGTAGTTCATCCGAGTAGATTCAAGTGATCTCTGTTTCGATGTATAGTCGTGAGATATCTGATTAGGTCATTAAGTTTAAGCCCAACTCACCAAGATTTAATATAGTAAATTGACCCAGGAATAGATTTTATTGAAGGCTCGCACAAAGCGTACTTTTTCTTAGTCATTGAAACAGTGAGAGTATTCGATATAGAAGAATTTAAGTCGATTTGTTTGTTTACCTACTTCCCAGTTATTTCAAACTCGTCGCAGAAAACACCATGACCAACATCATAGTTCATTGGGGAAAGGCATTTATTTAACATTGAAACAGTGAGCGTATTCGTTGTAAAATAATTTAGATCAACTAGCTTGTTCAGCCACTTCCCAGTTATCCCAAACTTGTCGCAGAAAACACCAAGTCCGACAAAACAGTTCATTGCTGCATCATTTTAATAGATCCATACATTTTTCACACATGCATCAATAGCTTCTGAGAGGAAAGTTTTACTCTGAACATTTCAACATATGTTTAAGACTGAGGTTTATAATGTCCTCGAGAAGATCGTTATATATAGATCGAAAGAAAACAATTTAGTGTTTGATGGTTAAAAAATTTGTCGTAGCCACTTTAGTGTCAATATGATAATTTAGAACAAAAAGTGGGCGGACTACCATTAGGAGGCGTAGCACCTCCTATATAAAAAAAATTGAAAAAATCGTGTATCTCGAAAACTATTACAGTTAAAAATCTTTAAATAACTGAAAGAACTTTAACATTCATGTAAGTAATTTAGGGAAAAATTGGCGGACTTCTCTTAAGTAGAGCGTTACCTCCAATATTATTTAAATACAAAAAATTCATTTATCTAGGAAACTAATGGAACTAGATTCTTAAAATTTAACACAAATTACATTAATATTCATCTGAACCTTTTGGGTGGAAAAAATGTGGACTTTTATCTGGGGCGATAATCCTGCCATCTGGCAACATTGCAAACATTGTGAATTGAGTTTTTAATTTGGGCTTATTCATATATTTAGGATAAACGTCAAATCATAATGGTGATATGTTGTTGCTGGTAGAAGAAAAAACACATTACAGAAAGATTTTTAATTTTTCACATTTTCTAGACATAATTGAGATATAAATTTCGAGAATGAGGACATGTGTTGTATAACTTACAAAATAGATAAATATGTACTTTTATATATAAAAAAATATAAATTACATAGAGACAGTTGTAGGCAGTGGGTGTAGGGAATTTAAAGGATTTTTAAAAATATTTGAATTTAAAGAGAGTTGGATAATAAAGTAAAATTAAATTATTTAAAGGACAAAAGGATTTGTTTATAGTTTCTAATAGAACTATTAAAGGCATTAACAAATCCTTTATTGTTTTAAAAATTTTAAAGGTTTTTAACTTAAATGTTTAGTTTTTTATATGCACTTAAAAAAAGAGTCCTTTACAAAAGCATCAAAAGGATATTAAAAAAATACAAAAATATTTAGCTAAAATATAGATAGACCATCATAAATATTTGAAAAAAAATAACAAAACATAAATTTAACAGTTAACATCAAAATTGTTAAAATTATGGTTATATATTCCATTCTCTTACTCTCTTCTAGCATCGTCCACTTTTTTACTAGTTAAAGGAACAAGTATAGACAGTCTAACAAAAAAAAGCACTGAAAAAAATTGTACTAAATATAACAACAATGAAACATTCATAATCAAATTTATGGCAAATAAGAAAAATGTTTATATAGTACATTTAGAAAAGAAAAATACTTTATACAATGTGTACAAAAATGATATACAGTAATGTGCAGGCATATAGTGGATAACATTTAAAAATGGGCAATAAGTAGTAAAGATAATAATCAGTTTTATGGGTGTATTATTTGACAGATGTAAACCGTAGACAACAGAGTTCGTCTACGGTTTCACAGAAGATTATGTGCCAAATTTCATTTAATTATTTCCAAAATTGCGACCAGTAGTTTGATTACAAAGTTTAAAAGCCGTATTAGGGGGTTCAGTTGTATGGGGGCTAGGTGAAATAATGGACCGATCTCAACCATTTGGTATATGATCTTCTATTGTCCCTGGGACAATAGAAGATCATATACCAAAGTTCATTAAATTATCTTCCAAATCGCAACCTGTAGTTTGATTACAAGGTTTATATGAACGGACAGACAGACAGACGGACGGTCAGGCAGACGGGCGTAGCTTAATCGACCCAGAAAATAGTTCTGAGCCCATTGGTATACTTTAAGGTTTACATGAACGGACGTTCAGGCAGACAGACGTGCATAGCTTAATCGACCCAGAAAATGGTTCTGAGCCGATTGGTGTACTTTAAGGTGGGTAAGGGACGAATATTATTGTGCGTAACAAATCCCCCCGGGGGCATGTTACCTTGGCGAAGACATCCGCCTTGGTGTTATTGCAATCCCGGGGTATAAAGAGGGCCCAATACCTCCAGTCTGACCGGGACTGAAAAATTGGTTGTTTCAGTCTACCGCTTGGCTTAGTCCTTGCATAGATTGCCAGAGGTCTGACCAGAGCACCGCATAATCTGGTACTACGGGTGGCCAGTTGCCCGCAGGACTATGTCCTGGCTGGTCAGTTGGTTGAGGTTCCTTCGGGATCCACGTAGTGGCTGTTGGTTGAACCCAAATTCGCGGGAAGAGTATATGTGGCGGTTAAAAGACTGATGCATGATAATAGTCAATATTTCGGGATAAGAGTTCGGTGCTGTTGCCGAAAATCAACAGATACCCCACAGAGGAGTGACTGTGGGACTGAGCGTTGGAAATGAGTTGGTGTCAATTGTATATGATATAGAATGAATGTAGAGGTATACGGGCCTTACCCCACCCGTATACCTAAATGAGTCTGTCGTATGTTTTTCTCTATGAATGTGTCGAATAAATGATATGTGTGCTGGGTTGAATGATTATGGATGAAAGATATCATATACAAGAGATACCGATTAATTTTCCTTCCTTGTTCAGATGTGTTCAGGGTATACTCTGTTCATATCAGACTTACCACAGCATGTCACTGTGAGTAAGAACGATGTCTACGGCTTATTGATGGATCGTGCTTCGGTCCACCGGTTACGTCTCTAGGTGCTGTTGCCGAATCAACAGAGCCATAGTAGAGTGGTTGTTTTACAACGTGACTACTTTGGCAAGAGATTAGATAGCTCGAGTACTCCAGCAAAGTACTTGCGCATGGTACCGGTCATAGCCAATGTGCAAAAATTGCCACCTGAGTCTTCATTGAAGACAAAGGGGCGATGGTAGACCGTTCTCAAGTCTACCCTGTGGATAAAAAAGACCACCGTGAGATAAGGCCGACACGGCAGGTGCTCACGTTAAAACTATCGACAGTCTGTGCGTTACAAACATCAGCACAAACGCAATATACCCTTCCAACTAAAGTGGTGTAGGATATAATTAAGAAACGAATTTCTTTATGTTACAACTAATACCAATTTCTAACCCAAAGTTTTTTTTTCAATTTCTTCAAATAGGTACCTTTATTATAATATCACTCACTATATACCTTAAATATTTTGACTTCAAAAAAGCAATATATATATAATGTCCATTAAAGTATATATGTGGACGATATAAGGACGAAACATTTAAACTACAAAAACAATAAAGAAAACAACAACAACAAAAGAAAAAAATCCATGTTAACATTCAAACTATACTATATGGAGCGGGAGTAATCGTTTTGATGGTCGTGGTGAGCAAAAATGGTAATATTTATAACAAACAGTAGAACCAGAAGAATGTATAAATAGATGGAATAAAGAATAGTAATAATATAAAATATAGATACACACAAACACCTACAAATATTCGCAAAATTGCTCAAATATATAATAAGGTGATACTTCTATATTATAATTCATGATGTGATCCAAACTTCACTTGAAACACTTATTTAAATCGAATAGGTCGAAGACCCTACTGCCATTATCTTCTTATTATAATTACTAGGACTAATGAGCAAAGTTAATCCTCGAACAATGAAAGTTACCGATATATATCCATCACAGTCCACCCAGCAATAAAAGAACTTCCAAAGAAGCGAAAAAGAATTAGAATTTACTCCATGAAAGTACTAAAAAGCACTGAAGAAGTGATGATTTTAACACACCTGTCATAGGAGAGATGTTTTTATACCTTACACCACTTTAATGGGAGGGTATATTGGGTTTGTACACCTTAAAGTATACCATTCGGCTTAGAATAGTTTTCTGAGTCGATTAAGCTATGTCCGTCCGTCCATCTGGCCCCATACAACCGTACCCCCGTTGAACTTTTAGTGACATTACCGATTATGTAATGATCATTTGAGCAGATCTACTCTTAAGATCTAATCAATTTCCATATCTAAAAATGATATCGCTCTCTTCGTATCATGCACAAGAAATATTTGAAAGTAGTTTATATCGCTTTCAATAATGTAAAAGTAGAGTCAATTTAAACGGTTCCACACAAACAAAGACATTATATTCTTTATCATATTCCCTGCTTTATCATATTGGAACCGGGAACACGTTTCCTTAATTAATCTTTTTCGATTTAGGTATTAATGCAATCTTAGTACCTCTAGTCCACGGAGACTATAAACTCGACCTTTCCTTAGAATGATTTGACATGGGATCGAACTAGAAAACGACATTATCTGGTACCACGTTAGCTCACAGATCAAAGTTTTGTACTTTGTCTTGTCCAGGTTCTTTTAAATCCAAATTCGCAAAAAGCGAATATCGGATAAAAGGCTGATACATAATAAATTATGATAAGTTCGGTGGTAATGCCGAGACAACAGATACTTAGCAGGCGAGTGACTGTGGAAATATAAGTTGTAAGTGTATTTGTGTAAAGTGTATACGATACGCTATTGATGTACGAATATGCGGACCTTACTAACACGTATAACTAAAGTAAGTCTGTCGTATGACTCTATATGGATGAACGGTATCTTATACAATTGATGGTATTAAATCTTTCTTCCTTCTCCTAGTATGTTCTGGAGTTATTCTGTTTATACCAATTGTGTCTCTATGTGCTGTTGCTAATTCAATGGAGGCCTTACCATCT
>NC_060950.1:57662510-57667510 GCF_022045245.1 Lucilia cuprina | reverse complement strand
TATATACGGATCTAGTCGAGATCAATGGTCCACTTGAAAATCGATCATACTTTTTAATATCTAATTTAGGAATCATGTTGATTCTTCCTGTTAAATAGACAAAGTGTAGATGTAATACGTATCTCAAAAGGGTTTATGTCGTCTTACACTAAATCTAAACACTACAGACCTCTGATCAGTCTTGTAACTTTAAAACTTAAGAAAGGATAACTAATAAGGACTTCTATTGATAAATCATTATGCTCAACCACCTGTTGTCTCTCTTTCTCAAATGAGACATGACCGTTCTACAGTGGGTTTTATTTAAGTTCAAACAAGATCATTAAATTTAAGGGGAGAGGCATAAAGATCTCAAAACATCTGTCCGAAATGCTCTACAGGATTGTTGTAGCAGCGACACGTGTAAAGTCGGTGTGGCTAGGTTGACAATCCTTGGTAATTGTTCGTTGAACTCCGAGTCGTTCCGGTGCGAAAAACCGATTGTCGTAGGAACTCTACAGCGTGGATACTATCAGCGCTCTTGTGGGATATTTATCAACAGCCTTCTAGCAAAATTTGACATTCTATCTCTCTGATCTAATAGCGGTAAATGGTAATTGATGTTTGAAATATTTGAAAATCCCCAAAAGATCATTAGCTCATGGAGGATGTAGTCATCAAAAAAGTTATTTGATTACATGAGCTTGAAAAATCTTGATAAAGACAACATTTCGAAAAGGTAATTAGGTTTTCCGTTCTTCTTATAACCGAAACTCTGAGAAAAACTCTCGTTAAAGCGTATTTTGCTCTGTAGAACTGGCTACCCGTTGATCTTCGAGCTAAACAACTTTCAATATGAGTTTTATAAAAATGAAACTCCTATTAGAGGTCACATGAAGATAAATGTTGAGAAATTCATTTCTCCCGCCGTTTCCATAACCGATACAAGACAACACAAGGATTAAAATGTGGTACCACAATTGAAGACTTTAGGACTAAAATTTTCATTTATAATCAACGTTGACAGTATCGTTTTACAGGCGCAGTTTGGTTGAGGTATTAAAGAGTACCGAATATATAGACTAAACTAAACGAAATGCTGAGACATTCAAACATAACACACATGTGGGTCAAAGGACATAGACATTATAGTAGTTTGTCTAGATCTGGAATATATTTTATGGAACTGGAAATATACCAAGTATGTGGAGTTCCCCTATCTGAAAAAAGACATATTTTGGCATTTCGTTAAACTACTCCTGAGGACCATCGTTTGCCTAAGTATACCTGTTAAATTTCTAGATTGTTGTGACATTGTATAAATAAAGGCAAAAAGGCCTATAATATTGGTCTTCAAGGGCTTCACATAGATAAATTGTTAACAGTCATTACTGGTCAATGTAAATGTGGTAACCATTCTTGGTGAATTGACATCTGCACACGTTATCATAATGAGAATGAATTGGAGATGGTAGCACATCTTCTTTGTGACTTTTTAGCACTGCTGAAACCGAACCCATAAATCCAGTAGTATGATCTGTGAGCATGATGTCTTATATTCAGTCTACCAAGTGAAACCGATATGAATGCCTTCTATGAATTTAACCGAGAATATTACAATGGATAGTATCCCTATAGTTAGGTAGATCACAGGAGTTGTGGTAAAACTTTAATCTTCTAAAATTTGTATAACATTGACAAGACTTCTTATTATAGCCAATGAATACGTGAAAATGTCACTGTATCTTGGCCCTGGACATAACTTCATGTTAGTTTTTATGGACTGCATTGTTAAAGCGAATCATCTAATACTAGCATACCCTGGGCGCTTCGCTACCCTAACTTAAATTAAATACATTCAAAATTTTGTTTACTTTTATAAAAAATTAAATTTGATTAAACATTTTCTTAATGTTTTAGTTTTATACATACAAATATCACGTGAATATTATATTATTCAGTAAGACGCTTGTATTTTTAGTTTCATTCATTTAGCTTCCACATTATAGATAATTTTGAAAGTAATATTTGAAAAAAAGTACCATAAAATACTTCTAATAGATCATTATTTAGTAACAAATTTTATGTTTTTGTATTCAATATTATATACAATTCAAAAAAATATAATTTGATGAATGAAAAAGTACCAAAAGTCCCTTTCAGTAGATACTCATTCACTAAGGTCACTACATTTTAAATTTTATTTTCAATATCTATGTTCAATATCGTAAATTTATCAAAACGAACCATCGGAAAAACGAAAAAGTACAAAAATCTCTTTCAATGTAATCTCATTTAATACGGACCGTGTGTTCCGGTTAACCATTATAAAGAATCTAAAAGGTACTATTTGAAGAATAGAAAAGTACCAAATAGTTCCCACTTACAGAATATTATTAAGTCAAGACCATGTATGTTAAAATTAATGTGAATATTTAAAAAAAATTAAAAAAGTACAATCTATGAGATAAAACGTACTAAAAAGTCGTCTCTTAAAGATCTTATTCAATGAGGACCGTGTATGTTTAATAATCATGTGTTTTGAGTTCATTATAAAGGACATACATAGAGTATCATTTGAAGGAAGAAAAAGTACCAATAGTGAAATAAATTTTACATAAGTGGAAAGTACTAATATAATGAGTACAATGTTTCCCCTTTACGCTTAGAAATATACTTTTTCGAGAATTAAGTTTACAAAATGTTCCGTGTTTAAATCTATATATCACAGATAAAACTCAAACGATTCAAATCTGCATTCATTTGTTCTAGAAAAATAGTGCTTTTAAAAAGTACCAAACAATTTACTCGAATTTGGTCCTATATACGCCTTGGTACTATAATTCCAAAATAATATACCAACAGTTTATTTTGTGTGACTAAGTAAACTACTTTTTTCAAATTTTATAAAAATTGACTCAATGAGTTTGAATATAAAATTAAATTTCCCGTTTTTTCCCGTTTTTGGTACTTTTCCCCCCCGTGAAATAGCAAAAATTTTATTACAATAAATATTACAGAGTTAGTCCGTAATTTAATAGGAATAATTCAATAAACTGAAAAAGTGTTCCAAATGTTCCAAAAAAGTACCATAAATGCAGTTTTTTCCCCTTTTACACCCAAAAAGGAGTGAATTTTAAAAAAGTACGAAATAGGTGTCTCATTATTTTGGGAGATGTATCCAAAATATTTATAAACATTTAATTATGTTAATTATTTCAAAAGTTATAAAGAGCCAAAAAAGGTACCAAAATCACCTTTATTACACATTTGTACCCCTTAAAAGTAAGAATTTTAAAAAAGTACCAGACACCCATTTGCTTAATTTAAGAGTATATGCAGGCTCATTTAAAATTGTTCTTTTATCACTAATATTGTGTAAAATAATTAAGAAAACCCGTTTTCCCCTTTTCACCCGTAAATGTAGAAATTTCCAAAAATCCCTCCTTAGTGGATCTACATAACAAAAACACATCTACTGTTAAAATTTCATGATTCTAGGTTCAGCCTTTTGGGCTGTGCGATGATGAATCAGTCAGTCAGTAACGCTACTCTTTTATATATATAGATCGCAAACTGATATAAATATATAAGCCTTTTTAACTACTTAGATTGTTTGGACAATGTATAGCCAAAGAATCCAATCATAATCCCTACAAATATCGGATAGTTGCTATTGGGGTCTTTAAAATAACAAGACAGTATAAATAACCAAAAATTTCAGATTAACAGAGAATATTTTAAACATATTCATTCACTATTCCTGATCCCCTTACTTGGCTTTCTTCCAGACATTTCTTTATTTTCTTTTAGCATCAGACACTAAAAGAAAATCATACCTAATAAAGCAATATTTTACTCAATTGCAAATAGCAATTAATTATTAAATATGATGCTAATTTTATCAGAACGCATGCTGGCAGAAAAACATTTCTTCTTTTATATACAAAAAAAAAAAACGCAAAATATTTAAACAAAATTTCAATCAAAAACACTCGAAAGTGATATGTTAATCAGAGGAATTATTTTATATAGAAAAATAAAAATATTCGAAAAGATATAAAGTTTACTCTTTGTAGTTAAAAGTACTACACAAAGACTTTTCAAATATTTCCTTTCAGAAAAGCTTAATCGGTATCTAAATGAGATAATAAAAAGTCAATTGGATCCCCATAAATTATATGTACCTTTACAAAGTGAATACAACTTGATCGCTTTCCCTATGATGAAATTATTCGAAACATTTACTTCCACCATAATTTTTGCATGAGTGTAATTTTATGAATGGCGCATAATGATGTGAGAAGACTATAACCAGACGTCTATAGACGACGATAGATAGACAGACATACTCATTGAATCGAACAAATAAATGTAGTACGTACTATTAAATAGTATGTGTGTATGTGTTTTTTTTATATAAAATTCAGATATTACAATATATAGACAGTAAGACAGACATACATACATAGATAAATTTGTGTATGTTCAATATTTTTTTTTTTTTTTTGAAATCATATGCATTGACACGACTACTTATATATTTCTTCTATTTAAGAATTGGGGGCCCAATTTATAAACGTATGACAAGCTAAGCAGTCAGGCAAAGCAGTATCTGCAATCATCCGTCAGTTTTTAATATTTTCCATTTGTTTTCACTTATAATTTATTGGGCATGCAAATTACAAAAAAAAAAAAAAATATAATAATAAAAACACTAAGAAGTCTCCACCTTATTTAAGTAAGCAATGAAAACACCCTAGGCATTGGAGTATAGGTTAGATTAGGTTGAAATTAGAATTCATTCATGATCCGAAAAACTAAAACCAGACAGCCGCAGAACTTCTTGTAAGCTGATTTTCTTATATGTTGTTAAAAATCGTTATATATCGGCCAATGCAGGGTGCAATATTTATAAAGATAGATATATAGATAGATAGATAGATAGATAGATAGATAGATAGATAGATAGATAGATAGATAGATAGATAGATAGATAGATAGATAGATAGATAGATAGA
>NC_060950.1:57624406-57662410 GCF_022045245.1 Lucilia cuprina | reverse complement strand
ATGGGGATGGGGAGGAGACGGGATTGTTTATAGGAAAATTGGGAATTGAGGATAGGAGGGATAACCTTTGGTCATGAAGGCTTTTGAGTTCAGTGTCTTCCAAATACATAGGGCTTATGCCGAGTGTATTTGCAATGCAAAAGAACCACAGCCAACACTAAAGCCACCACATCGCGGCAAGATTGTTATCCAGGTGGTGGTAGATAGATAGATAGATAGATAGATAGATAGATAGATAGATAGATAGATAGATAGATAGATAGATAGATAGATAGATATATAGATATATAGATAGATAGATAGATAGATAGATAGATAGATAGATAGATAGATAGATAGATAGATAGATAGATAGATAGATAGATAGATAGATAGATAGATAGATAGATAGAAAGATAGATAGATAGATAGATAGATAGATAGATAGATAGATAGATAGATAGATAGATAGATAGATAGATAGATAGATAGATAGGTAGATAGATAGATAGATAGATAGATAGATAGATAGATAGATAGATAGATAGATAGATAGATAGATAGATAGATAGATAGATAGATAGATAGATAGATAGATAGATAGATAGATAGATAGATAGATAGATAGATAGATAGATAGATAGATAGATAGATAGATAGATAGATAGATAGATAGATAGATAGATAGATAGATAGTTGGATAGATAGATAGTTAGTTAGTTAGTTAGGTAGTTATTTAGTTAGTTATTTAGTTAGTTAGTTAGTTAGTTAGTTAGTTAGTTAGTTAGTTAGTTAGTTAGTTAGTTAGTTAGTTAGTTAGTTAGTTATTTAGTTAGTTAGTTAGTTAGTTAGTTATTTAGTTAGTTAGTTATTTAGTTATTTAGTTAGTTAGTTAGTTAGTTAGTTAGTTAGTTAGTTAGTTAGTTATTTAGTTAGTTAGTTAGTTAGTTAGTTAGTTAGTTAGTTAGTTAGTTAGTTAGTTAGTTAGTTAGTTAGTTAGTTAGTTAGTTAGTTAGTTAGTTAGTTAGTTAGTTAGTTAGTTAGTTAGTTAGTTAGTTAGTTAGTTAGTTAGTTAGTTAGTTAGTTAGTTAGTTAGTTAGTTAGTTATTTAGTTAGTTAGTTAGTTAGTTAATTAGTAGGGTTAGCTCTCTCTATGCAACATATATTTAAAAAGTGTGTATATATGTAAGCATATTACGGCGAGCTGTAGGGAACTCTAATTGATATTATTTAATTTATTTTTTAGCAAAATAAAACTACACTAGACTACGGCATCGACAGCAGCATTTGTCGAATTCTCGGCGGTTGCTGAGTCTGAGCAGAGGCATTTGCACATATGTACGTAGGCATCAACAATCATCAGCAATAACAACGACAGCGACATTTGTCTCATGTGTTTTACCAGCAATATTTGACATGTTCTTGTCATTAAACGATGTTGTCGTCTTCGTCGTTTTGCGCACTCAATAGACTATATTGTAAATAATGTTGGGTTAATAGATGTTGTTTTTGTTGCTGCTGTTGTTACACATATACTTTTTTCAAAGTGTCAATGCTGTTGTTCACAGAATATTACATGATGATGAAAAAAAGAAAGAAATAATAGCAACACCATCAAAATTTGTCGCTTCGTTGGCAATTAATAAAAATTATTTTTGCCATTTCTTTCTTTTCTTTTTTTTTTTTTTTGAGAATTGTAATATTCAATATTTTTCATCAGTCTGCTGTTGTAACTTCTGCTGTATTCAATAAATGTCTGTTGTATTGGGGAATGCGGACATGCGTCTCATCGACAAGAAATTATGAAGAATCTGCAATTTTCATATGGTCTCGCTTGTCTTTGTCATCACAAAAAATTTACAAATATTTCTTGATAGTTTTATATGATATATATTCATACTTATGGCAGTTTTTCTCATACTATTTATTGAATGTGATTTAATTTCAATTTTATTTTTCACATCTTGCATTATGATGCACTTCTGTTATTTTTAATGAATTGTTGCAATAATATATCAGAAAAAGTATTGTTGTTGACATTTACGTAAAATGAAATGTATGAATTTTGCTTGGGTCATAAACAGGATGTGTGTTTTTTTTTTTAATTTGAAAGTTGTAGTTTTTGATGATGTATGGATAATGTGAATTTTTGAGGTTTTTGTTAGGTTGAACGGATGAATATTTCTGTATATCCAAAGCAATACATCTACATATATTCCTAGTACATTAGCCTGAATCTAACATTCTAAGGATTCTGTTCTGGTTTTCCTGCTTTATAGAGTAGGATGGCTTTAGAAAGACCTTTAGAAGAAGATAATGAATATTGGGTTTGTAAATTAGGTGTTCCTTTCTTCCCAATAATAACTCCCAGAAGTTTTTGCTGACAATTAATGTTACAGATATAACGGTGATATTATCAGCCTAGTGCGTACTGAGGACGTCGTTTGCTGACGAATGTTCATCTTTATACATCAATATGTTCCTAAAAAGTTGGTTATATAATCTTTTATTCTTTTTTCTCTTTTTAATTAATAACATAATAACTCCAACATTTTTTATATGAAAAATTCAATATACTGACGTGATTTACGACAAGGCTCAGTTCTTTCCCCTACCATATTTCTTATCTTCACAAATTGCAAATTGCCTGAATTTGGAATTAGAATAAACTTTAGGATACAGGATAATTATAGTCCACTACAGGCTGAACTATCAGCCATAAAAGAGCAGCAAATTTGCTCTGGTACTACAGAATATCAAACAAAGATATTCAAATTTGTACCGATAGCCAAGCTGTTAACAAATCCCTGATTGGTGTATATACTACATCTAAACTAGTCCAGGAATGCCGGGCATCCTTTAACAGGATGGCGAGACATTCAACAATTGTGCTCAAATGGGGGTTTGACCGGCAACTGTATTGCTGATGAGTTAGCG
The DNA here is from genome assembly GCF_022045245.1 of Lucilia cuprina. Lineage (NCBI taxonomy): Eukaryota > Metazoa > Arthropoda > Insecta > Diptera > Calliphoridae > Lucilia > Lucilia cuprina. The sequence continues at coordinate 57,659,494 of NC_060950.1, read as the reverse complement.
AAAATAGGAGCATCAATGTCCGATAGGGACATAGACATCTTTTGCGGAATGCCGCTAAAAGTTTGCAAAAACTTAATAGAGGGTAAATTTTATGAACGCTCTCAGACAAGATGGCAAGGAAGATATGGCCAAGTTTGGACAGTAAACGCACGCCATATCTTCTGCAACTAAACCGTCCTCACATCAGTAACCTTGTTGCTGTCATCACGGGACATAGCTTATTTGGAAACCATGCAAGAAGAACTGGTATTTCCCATAACGACGTCTGTAGAAGTTGTCAAGATGAAGAGGAGGAGGAATCTATTGAACACCTTCTCTGTCAATGCCCTGCGCTAGCAAACACACGATTCGAATGTTTAGGGAAGCGAGTATTCGATGATTTGTCTGAAATATCCAGGATAATATTAATGCCTTCGTCAGGCACAGTAACTGGTTTTAGGACATCTGAGCCATACTCAATCAGGGCACTTATCTGTCCACAAGGACATACCCTTCTATTTTCTCTTCCATCTCTATATCAACTCTTCACTATTCTCAGCATTTCATTTTATACCTACTCCCTACCTCCTCTCGATCCTAAAACTCCTACTCTTTTTCTTTTATCTTCTATTATCTTTACAGGTATCACAAAGGGACCAATAGGACCCAAGTGTGCGTCTTTGCAGCCTGAATCACGTAACCTGACCTAACCTAAACTTCCAACTCTATCTACTCTTTTGCCGATGACAGCAATATCTGCCATTCTTATTCATTAAAATATAGGCTAAGTCCTCTAGAGATTGGGGCAATGAGGCGCAATTTGAATGAATCGCTCAATCGCGAGTTGATAAAAATCTCTGACTGGGGTCGTGTTAAATAAGTTGATATTTGCGCCCGCTTCTTAATGCAAGGCAGATAATGTTGGTCCGTCTATATTTATGGGTCGTGTAAATATTAAGAAATAAGAAACTCTTGATATATTGGGCATGAAAATACAGTGTGATGTCCGACGGACTAAACACATTTTCAAGTGTTGAAAGAAGCATTCAAGTGTCTCGATTTTTGAAACTATGTAAAACATGCTTCATTCCATCTGATCTTCTTACTATTTACACCACCTTCATTTGACGGAAAATGGAATACAACTCCCATGTGTGGGCCGGAGCTTCAAAGTCTATTTGGAGCTACTCGACGAGAGTGGGCGGAAACATTTGTTGGTGATAGTGGAGCAACCAAATCTATTGATTCTCTGGAGAACCTTCGCAACGTGTTCTATCGATAATATAATATAATGTGTTCCTCTGAAATAAGAGAATTGGTTCCTAAAACCCGTATATTTCTACGCAGCACACGACTCTCATCAAGAACACCGCACAACCCGTACGGTCCTAAGTAATTTTTACTAAACTAGTGTCAAGTACGTTGGCAGTCGCTGAGTTTTGTATTGCAACACTTGGGGTTGATGGTTTTTAGACGCTCAATGGTTTTTCTGGTCTTTTCTCTCCTTTCTGCTGTCTTCTGATCTTTTTTACTTTTTTTCCCCCCGGGGCATGTTACCTTGGCGAGTTCTCCGCCTTGGTGTTATTGCAATCCCGGGTTATAAAGTGGTGGCCAATACCTCCAGTCTGGCCGGGACTGAAAAATTAGTTACAGTTTACTGCTTGGGTTAGTCATTGCATAAATTGTCAGAGGTCAGACCAGAGCACCGCATAATCTAGTACTACGGGTGGCCAGTTGCCCGCATGACTATGTTCTGGCTGGTAAGTCGTTTGAGGTTTCTTCAATATCCACGTAGTGGCTATGGTTTAAACCCAAATTCGCGGGGAGAGTAAGTGGCGGTTAAAAGACTGATGAATGATAATAGTTAAAATTACGGGATAACTTCGGTGCTGTTGCCGAAAACAACAGATACCTCACAGATGAAGTGATTGTGGGACTAAGCATTGGAAATGAATTGGTATTAATTGTATATGCTATGGGATGAATGTGAGGTTCGGCGGGCCTTATCCCACCCGTCTACCTAATGAATGTGTCGTATGTTTTTCTCTTATGAATTTGTCGTATGAATGAGATGTATGCCGGGTTGAATGATGATGGATAAATGGTATCATATACATTTGATACCCTTGAATTTTCCTTCCTTGTCCAGATATGTTCAGAGTATACTCTGTTCATATCAGAATTACCACAGTGTGTGCCTGTGAGTAAGAACAATGTCCAAGGCTTATTGTTGGAGCGTACTTCGATCCACCAGTTACATCTCTAGGTGCCGTTACCGAAACAATAGAGACCATTCAATGGTCAGAGATTAAATAGATCCATAAATCCAGCAAAAAACTTGGATGAAAAAAAAACATCGTGAGATAAGGACGTTAAAGCAGGTGATCACGTTAAAACTCGCGACATTCCTCTCTTGTGATCGTTAGTTTATCGCAGATTGATGTCTATAGCAAAGTACAGATACTTGTGCTGCAAGTTTTTTACATTTTTAGTAAATCTTATACAAAATATTCTCTGAATTTTAAATTTTAAAAGCCACGTATCTAGCTATTAGATCTTAGCCTTCCAGACCTTCATAATTTCTCAAGACGGAAAGTACGAACCAATGTTCACCTTTCAGCAACATCTGAATACGAGATCTTTTTGACTATCTTCAACACGTCAGAATAACTACTCTCACAGTCATTCTGCCTAAACTGAAAGTCTAAGAATTAGAAGAAGGGACTTGACATCCGAAATCCATGAGTGTTAAGTCTTCATATAGCCATGCTCTTATATAACTGGATGAAGAAAGCATTTCTAGTCTTGATAAACACAAGAAGATCTTCTTCTCCCATTCAACAACCAAAAAAGTTCATACAAATCAAACACTTAACATAACAATGACTCTGTTGCTTTCAACAGCATCTCATGAGAGATGAATTTTATAGTCTAATTATATTCAAATTTATGGATATTAATTGCAGACAAAACATAAAATAAATATGTATGTACTTATGTATGTATGAATACAATCATACAGAAATAAAATAACTTACATCTGTTGGTCTTTTGTCTCGCCAAACGATAATTTGACATTTTCACTAAAGACATACAAGACATTCAATTAACAAGAAAGATGACACACACAAAAAACGAATCAAGTAGAAAACTTAAAGAAATAAAAACCATACTGATGACATCTAATGATAATTTTTGGCTAATTTATGTATATGAGAGAGAGAGCGAAAAAAACGCAAGGCGACAGACAGACAATCCCATCACACTCATGCAACATTAAGCAGTTTTCATGTTTAACGAAAAGCGCAGCGAATGCAAATCATCATCATTTATGTATGAATATTTACAGAACAGCTTGATGATGTTGTGTGGCAACTTGTCATAATCCGATAATGAATGAAAACTTTGCTTAATGTGCCTGATTCAAAATAACAACAGCAACAATAAAATTTCAACCTCCGGCAGCAGCAGCAACAACAGAACAGCAAAAGTATAACAATCATCAGCCACTAGAGTCCAAATGAATAAAAAAAGACAATTGTAAATTGAGTGTTCAATTGCAGTTGTGTTAAAGAACCGAAGAACATGTACCAAATGACGGAAGGAAAAAAGACTTTGAAAATGAGTCTAACTAACTAAAGAATGACAACTGTTTAGTCTTATCGTTTGAATATTTTGGGATTTCTGTTGTTTTGTAATTGCAGATTAATTGTTCTAATCATAAATAGTGCATGTTACTCGAAATCATGTATGAATGTTATGTATCCAAAATCTTGTGAATGTAGCCATTAATGATGAATACTAATGCATGCATGCATGAATAAGACTGAATGTTTCTCAATGATGTCAACTTGTTTATGGTTATTTAGTTATCTAAAAAAATTTGTCTTCCAAAAATATGTATCATCAGTTTTGTTGGTTCGTTTCTATGGGAATGTAAGAAAGTTTGCATTAACTCATGCATGACATTTTTAACTGTTTTATGACTTACTTGTCTAATCAACCTTTCTGCAGTGTTTTTTGGTGTCCAACATCTAATAGAGTGTCACATTTCATTCACTTAAGTAATCATAAAAACAATTATTTTAAAATTGCAAGGGAATATAGACTTTTGTATACTCTACTCAATTATCTAAGCTTAAGCTAAATGTTTTCTAAGCTTTCAAATGTTAACAATTAGACCTATGTTGGTAATATGCAACCCGATAAAAAGCTTTCAACTAGAGAAGTGATAAGGTTTCGTATACCACCTCCGATACTTTTTAACATATAGATGTTAATATTGTAGGGATTCGAAGCCCGCGCGATCATGTTACCTTGTTGAATCTTCCACATCCTAATGTTATTGTAATTTCGATGATAGAGGTGCTACCAGTAGCACCTAAATTGGTGATGATAAAAATAACCCTTGGCCTTTCTTTTGAGTCATTTGACATGGGGTCGAACAGTCGATCCACATAATCTGGGGTCACTTTATTTTGCCTAAGTTACTAGAGCGATCACTTCGGGATGCATGTGGTGGGTGTGGTTTAAGTCCAAATTCGCCGGAAGGGGATGTCAGTTAAATAATGCATGGTAAAGTCTTTAACTCGGGATAAGTTCGTTGAAGTAGCCGAGACTATAGATATCTCACAGAACAGTGAATTTGGGTCTAAGCATTGGCTATGATTTGGTATCAAGTGTATATGGTAGGGGATGGATGAATATGATACCATAGAAATCTATTTTCTTGTACGGGTATGTTCCGATTAAACTATAGTGTTAGTTCTGGTGTCTTCTATGAAGAAGCTGGAGTATGTATGACTCACCGTCTTCCCAAATATTTGCGATAATGTCAGCCTGTAAGGTAAGTACCTTACGACCTCAATATTCGCGGCAACATTGCACTTGTTTTGGTCTTTGCGAATGGCAGATGACCGAAACAAGCAGATGAGCTTAACAGAACGTGATTTGCTCTCGATATGTCCAGCACAGTTTCCTCAGATTATTTCTTCAATAGACTAAAAATAGGTGGAAAAACCTAGACACATAAAAATGTGCCAAGTTATTGTTACCCTCTTTCAATGAGAAACGTCAAAAATACCTTAAAAGCCGGAAAAGACGAGATTTATTGAGGTTTATAGCAGTAATAACAGATGATAGACAGACATGCAAGTTGGCTTAGAATCCCCTTGAATGAAGTATTTCGCAGTTGCAAAAACAGGGATATTTTTTCTTGAACTTCGTAGTTTGATGTATTAAACACTCAAAATGCCAGGTTATTCCACGTTGGTTCTGACAGCGCTCCAATCGACCTATACCTTCATATAGGAAGTTGGATCCCCGAACAATTAATTAATCAAAAGTATTATTTGGTCTCCATCAATGTAATCAAACATAACCTCAAACGAGGTGAGTTAAACGAAAACACGCAAATTAATGCAAACAAAGAATACGTAGTAATAAACTTAATTCTCTCAAAAGCTTTGCAACAAATACAAGCTTGATCGTCCTTAAGAAGTAATGACGATGACGCGAGAGTTGTTCCTCAACTCAGACCTGAATTACGACTGACAGGAATATTTAAAAAACTATCTTCCATCTTCTGTGTGAATGCCCTGCTCTAGCCGTTAAGAGAAACTGTTTTCTTGACTGTATTTAACCTTGGTGAGATATCTGGATATAAGCTTAATGATATCCTGAGAATTATCATAGCTAAAGGCTTATTTAATACTAGATTAGCCTGATAGATCTAGCATAGCCTCTTTAACTCTTTTGGACGGTTTGTGTGCAGTGAACCAATCATATTCAGGATTTACTCACTCTGAGTAAGAACAAGTCCTCGGCTTATGAAATGGATGCATGTTTCATTCTACCGATTATATAACTAGGTGGTTTTGCCGTCTCAACAGAGGTCATCCCATCTGCATGGTTTAAAAAGAAAGTGATGCTCTCGGAAATTAAGCAACAGTCAGAAATTAAATAGCTTGAGTACTCGGCAAAGTTCCTGTATATGGGCCGGGATAACCATTAACAAAAATTGCCACGGTGATGAGCCGTCAAAAAGCTTAACTTTTAGATATTTCGTAAAGAACTTCGTCAACTTGTCGTGATACGAAGGCAGCAGTTAAGTGTCGCATTAAATATTTGTCATATCTTTAAAGGAGTGTTGATAAAACAAAAGGTAAAAGCCATGCCGATTAAAAAAGCAACTTCCAAGAACTCCCTTTATCATTAGAGTAACTGTTAAGTAACTTTGTTGTTCTGTCCATATGGTCATGCATTATCATGGGAACAACAACTATAATGAAGTCGGATTTGTAAAGCAAACAAAGAACTTGTTATAAGTGAAAGTGCCTTCAGGAACTTTTTTTCATGGTACATGGTGCTGTTAAGGGGATCTTTTGAGGAATCAAGTTCTACTCAGAATTTAAAGACACGGTAGTGTTACAATACAAATCGAATTCAAGACGAAACAATAGGATCAGTGGAAAGAAGACCTCTAACATGGTATTAAGATCATCAATGGTAATAAGATCATGGTACTAAGATTACCTGTATGGTTTAAGATCGTGTCATTTAGAAACAGTGAATTGAATTTAGGATATACGTTGTGGGAGGGTCAGATGACGCGAATGATTTTAGAGTGCAGGTTTTTATTTTCACATACGAATATGACGTCTAAAGAACTAATTTGCCATGTAATTCTTTGTGAGATACACTCTCCAATGGTCTAAAAAATTTTCTGGGCGTGTGTTGTTATGAAATCTGCGGGTTTCGGTAACAAGTTTCTTAAGTATCGGTAGCACAGTGATGAATTGATGTGTTCTTGAAATATGACAAATATCGCTTGAAAATCTGTGGGAACAAATTATACTATTATATCGATATTGATTAATGGAATCATTTGATTTGGATAACCAACTCTGTCCAATGAGAATCTTCGCTCTCTCTTGTATATGCTGGTATTGTCTAACAATACTCTTTAAAGCTCCGGCTAATTGTATGTTTCCCTGAGATCATCCTCTGTAATGCTAAACTGTCTGTTTTTTTAGGTAAATTGTTGATCTGTAAATACTTGACAAGATATCATTTTCTGATCTTATACCAACCATTACCAACTGTAGGGTATATTGTCACAAGTGTTTCGATTACGATAACGAAAACAAAACCACTAAATAAATGACTTTATGAAGAGAGAAGTGTTAAACGAATGAACTAGAAAAACAAACACATCAAAGTGGACAAGTAGAGTCTATTAAAATACTCTAACATCACGTCAAGTTGTTTGGAGTGATGTATGTTCCTAAGCTCTGTTAAGAAAATGAAACGCCAACAAAATGAAAGCAATGCAATGCAATGACGGTAAGGATTAAAAATATAGTCAGGCACAGAGGTGTTGAAGACATTCTTGTATGGAGGAGAGTTAAAAATATATATTTTGAAACGAAATAAAAGCTTTAAAAAGAATTTAGAACTTTTTTGAAGGATTATACACTCTCCGAAAATTTGCAAGTCACCTGCTGTTTAGAACCAAAGTAATAGGAAAGAGATGTATTTCCTGGGAACCATTGATCGGTCTAAAGCTAATAAGCCCAACTTATGTTAACTATGTGAGCAGATCCATCATTCATAGAGACTAGACTATAGTTTTGCTTTTGAAATTTCGAACTTTTTTTCTATATTTCAAATAACTGAAATTCCCCTCCAAATCAACATCCCTGTTCTGACTACAGCTGCAATATATAGTTACAATTTTGTAATATATGTTTGTCCAACAACATCTACATACTTTCTCTTGACACAAGACTATTATGACGACTATGGCGATGATGATGATGATGCCAGAGCATGAACAGAATGACATAGTGTCTGAGTGATGTGATAACTCAGTTGTAACCCAACAATAATAAAACCAAACAGTTAAGACCCATAAATATTCGCGCATTTAGGACAAGAGAAAATTGCATAAAAAGAAAAAAAAACAAGAACAAAAATATGTGAACCCAGAAAAACAACATCTAAAACTTGCAACAAATAAATGTTATTTACATGCAAACATTAGAATAAGAATAAAACTTTACGAGAGAAAAACACCCCATAACTGCTTTCCTCCAAAACAACTTTTCTATAACGCAAGCAAAAACTTAGAACTGAAGGCAATAACAACATTTTGGTAAAAACTAAAATGTGACATAAATTTCTGGCAGGGAGGAATGAAATGTTAGCAAGGATTGTTGGAGATATGATGGTAATTTAAGTCACACATACATTTATGACTTTTTACTTGTTGTTGTGTCCAATTTCTGTTCTAAAGTTTCATCATCAACAGCAATAGATTTGCTTATAGTCTGTCTGCTCTAGAGCATGAGGGAGGGCTGCCAGAAGACAACAACAAATTTTATGACTGTTGCACAATTAAAAGCAATGAAAAATAACTTTGGCTCAGACATTTCATTCATATCAGTTTTATTTTTCACAAACATTTGTTTGTGTATGAGTAGACTTATATAAAACCAACTTCTCCTTTTGCCTTTAGGCTAATAGAAAAAAACTTTCTATAAACAAAACAATCCCCCTTGATTATGATACTGTAGACTTATAGCAACCAAACCATTTCATCTGCATCAAATCAACATCACAAGGCATTACATCATTCGGTGACAGTTCATAATAGAACAACTAACAATATGTGTAGCAACACATACTCGCTTACATAAGTCCGGAGACATGCAATTGTTGCTCTGGGCACTGCAGCCAATTGTTACTGAGTAGCTTCCAAAAATTACCCATTACTAGGTTTTAGTTTGGTTTTGTTTTATTTTCAATATTTCTTATTTGTTTTTTTTTTTCTGTTGTAAAATATTTGATGCTAACGGAAGATGTCGCAACATGCATGAAGTCATTCACTCAATTTATCGTTTGATAAATGTATCACTTGGTTCTTACTACAATAACAACTCTCCGATGATACATATGATGTTGATGATGAGTGTATGATGATGATGCAGATGTAACTGTATTATATATTCATATGTCCATATAACTATTACACCGTTTCAGAGATTCATCATTTAAAGGTTTTATTATCCAATAAAGAAAATAGTTCTTCTTAAAACCCGCGATCTGGTAATATATAAAGAAGATCAATGGAAATGAACCTTTAGTAAGTATATAATCTTAAAAGTTTACTTATAAACTTGGTAATGTTTGGGAAAGAAAAGTATTGTGAAAGAATAACAATACAATCCTGCTAATAATCACCTTTAATCCTGCTAATGATCTGCTAGATCTGACTCCCAAAATCAGTGTACTGAAATATCTAAGAAGAGTTCTGAAAGTTTAGATGCCACTGGAACTAAACAAGCACTGCTAGCGAGAATAGCTTAAACTCGGACGACATTTGACTATTATCCCAGTATTGAGAGATTAAATCTGAAGGCTGAAGAGTTAGGTGTAACTGGAACTAAACTGGCGGATATGTAAGTTCAGCACTGCTAGAGAAGACAGTTTACATTCTAAAGGTGACTCTAACTCATTTCACAGTATAAAAGGATTAAACCTTAGGAAGCAAAACGATCTGTCATTTCTCATACGCCTTATAAAACGACACCGATGTAAGTTCATACAATGTTCGTTATCAGTTGACCCATTGCAACATGGAGTTGCTCATGTATGCAAAGAGAACTTTCTGGGGTCGGCAGTTTGACTAGAAAAGCTAATTTTCACTCGAATTATGACTTCTCTAGAAAAAAACTTTTGGATACCAACGATCGCATATTGTTCATAGTTCATGCTTAGCTCAATACATTACGTGAGTTGGATACATACATATCATAAATAAAACAGGCAAATATCGGACTATGAATGGCAATATCGGACAATGACTTAATATCTCTATTTTATGATTTGATCAATTTTAATCTTCTATTCAGAGAATTTGTGTGGACAAAGTCATAAGAAAAATGATCATTAAATCTAAATCTGTTTTACAAAGACTGATTAAAGTAAGAGTAGACAAACAATCATGAGCATAATGTAAAGAAAATGTATGGCAATCGAAAGCAGAAGAGATTAATCCTATTTATAATTCAAACTGAATTCATGATCATGCAAATCGAGACCTTAACAGTAACTCTTTATGCACGATAATCAAAATCGTCTTGACAACGACTAATCAACGTCAAAGAAGATAAATGATTAAAAGCAAAAGAACATCATAAAGTGAGGAAAATGTATGACAATCGAGATCAGACGACGCTGATCCAGACAGGGACTTTGGATGTACGATATTTCTAATTGACCAATTCAAGAGATGATCGTTATATAAGGATCTGATCATAAACAATAGAAGATCATAATGTGTGGAAAATGTATGACAATCAAAATCAGCCGACACTGAACAAATTTATAGTTCATGCTGAATTCAGAAAATGACGTGTCATTTTTTGAGGATTATGATCGTGCAAATTGAGACCTAAACATGAACTCTGAATGTACGGTATACCAAATCGATCAATCCAAGAGAAGATCATAATGTACGAAAAATGTATGGCAATCGAGATCGAACGACACTCATCAAGTTCTTGGTTCATACTGAATTCAGAAAACGACGTGACTCCTTATGAGTCTTATGACCTAAATAGAAATGATAGATAGACGTTATTGTATACCGTAGTGTATAAATAATCATGAAATAATACTGACAATTAACGACAATCATATCTAATTTAACATCGGATCGATTGCAATCACCTACTAGAGAATTTGCCTCGACAAAAACTAATCTGGAGCAGGAAAACTGTCATCAACAATGAAAATTTGATGTACACCAATCCAACGACTGATTAATCGATCATAAACAAGTGACACTTATTGTACGACAATCCTAGGAAAATGAGCTAGATGCCACAGATCAAGGCACAGAACTCTAGAGTAAAATTACTTAAAACTTATAAATGATGATTAAGGAACTCATACGTAGTGAGATTGATTTCTTTTCAGCGTCAAATATGTAGTGATCAATAGAAAAGAGGCGAGGAAATTGTGGGATATGACAACAAGAAGACATTTCTTTGAAGACTACATCCAAGGAGTTGTCAAACTATGAAGCAGTACAAAACTTCCAAACTCGATAGGACTGTAGGTAGCTTGTCTAATACCGGAAGATAAGACGGAGTTTGAAATGATGGTATGAGGATGCAAGTAGAACTAAACGAGAAAACAAGCTTTAGAACCAAATTTGTCTATGAATCGTTGCAAAGGAAAGAGGTGAGGAAATTGTTGCATAGGAAAACAAAAATACATTTTTTGAAAACTGCATCCAAACTATGAAGCAATACAAAACTTCCAAACTCGATAGGACTGTAGGTATCTTGTCTAATACCGGAAGATAAGACACAGTTTGAAATGATGGTATGAGTATGCAAGTAAAACTAAACGAGAAAGCAAGCTTTAGAACCAAATTTGCCTATGAATCGTTGCATAGAAAAATCGTCCTTTCTTTTGGAAATAGTGTCCTCATAGTTGTGTGTTCATGAAGTCCTTGCTGAAAATTTAGTGCTTTTTTGATAAACGTATACGAAAAACAATCAACTCCAACAAGCCAGCAAACAAGAACTGATGATGACTGTGATGATGATGGCGTCGTTGAACACATTTAATGGTCATTTGAGCACATGATAAACGTCGCATTCTGTTGTACATGTTAAATAGTTTTTGTTGTATTCTATTTCTTTTATACATTTTGCAAGAGTGATGGAATGTCGTCCTTGTTATCCTGTGTTTTCTTTTTTTTTGTGGCCATACAACTATATATCACAAAGTATTTGTGTGATGCATTTCTTTTTGTTGGTATTTTTGTGTAAATTTATTTGTGTGTGTGTATATATTTGAGTTTATGTAGGCGTCCCTTTCGTGTGACACATTGTATGTGCGTTGTCCGTTGACTGTCCGTCCATCCTTTGATTGTTTTGTTTATGCGTTAAAACACATGCCATCATGTGGCAAAGGAAGGATATTGTATGAATAGTGTTTTTTCGAGCTTTTCATATGAATTATCTTTTGTTTGTCCTAAATGTTTTTATAGTCTGATTTGATGTGCAGTGTTTAGGTGAAAAAAACCTTACATGATGGAGTTGATGATGAATTTTTATTGTTATGATTTATGACTTTGAAATATGATATGTTTCAATGAATAATAACTTTATGTTGTTGGTTTTTTTCCATTTGATAACTAAAGTGGTCAGTTTAATATGAACATAAAGCAAACAAGATAGTTTCTAGGTTCATAAACTTTAAATTATCCAAACTGCAACAATCTGCTTAAAATATACTTTTTCCTATTTGTTTATTTCCTTTATCCTTTTCATCGTTCTTTTCCATTTCTTTAACTAAAAAATATGTTCTTGTTAACCTTTGACCCAAATACATACTTAAAATAATTTATCCCAGATACCGCCTTCTCCGCACATGCAAAAATTTTCCAGTGTTAATTTGAAGAAATTATCATCATTTCATTCTTAATAATAAGAATGGCCAACGAGCAGTAATTATATGAAGAAAAAGCAAAAAAAACTATATACAAAATAATGTTGGCCCAACCCACCAAACAACCAGAAGACAACTCAAGTGTGAATTATATTCAAATTATGTTGATATAAAACAAATGCTCCCCAAAAAAACAAAAAATAAAGATCCAACAATGTATATATCCATTCATTCGTATAATAAAATGCTGAAATAAAATAAATTTATCTCCATGAAATGGAATAATAAAACATAACGAAAATGTATGAAATACAATGAAAAATGAAATCAAAATGAATGAGTACGAGTAAATAAATAAAATGAAAATAAAACAAAAAAAAAACGAAAATGAAACAAATGAAGATGTAAATTATAAGAAATGTACTGGCAAAAGTTGAGGAAAAAAAAAGAATCAAAAGAGTGGAAAAAACTATCACCGATGAAAGCACAAACAAAAACATTGTACATTAACATTGAGAAGATGTTGCACTATGGCTCCACAACAAAAATCAGCATTTATATTTGTTGTAAATTCTATCAATATTCCTTACAGTATCGATACCGAAAAGTTTTATGAGATTTTTTAAATGAGTCGAAATTTACCTCCCCCCTTTTTATTAATTCAACATGGAAATGCCGATAAAAATTGTAATGTGAGAATGATAACTCTTCATTTCCATTTTGTTACTAGATCGCCAACTAAATAGCGATTAATAGAGAGTACTTTCGGACTACTGGTGTTGATTGATCACTTGATGATTGTCTCTTCTTGCTAGGTCGGGTTGCAAGATCGAGAAAAGACTAAAGCCAACCACCGCTGCCCCTTGAGCGTTACCAAACCGCAAAGCCCCCCCTCTCAAACGCTTGAGCTGAATACTCGCTTGCATTGAGTAATAACGACTTGACCATCGCTACATAACTTCCATTTAACACAGATATAGATGAGATGGCCAGTTTTCATTCGACAACAGCAGTAAAAGCCAAAGAAATGTTTATATTCACTAGAATGCCGACTAAATCTATAATAGCGACTAATAGAGAGTACTTTCGGACTACTGGTATTGACTGATCACTTAATGATTGTCTCTTCTTGCTAGGTCGGGTTGCAAGATCAAAAGCGGCAACTGATTATGATCGGGAAAATGCTAAAGCCAACCACCACCACTGCCCCTTGAAAGTTACCAACTCAATAGTCAGTCCTTTGAGGAGTATCGGCCTTTCTGACATCAGCACCAAAGTTATTCCAAAACATAGTTTCAACGTGAATCAGCCTTTAAACGTTTTGAGCTCAATTATGGCCACCACATGCTTCCTGTAGTAAGCTCTCAAATAACTGGCACATTGTAGAGTCAGAAACTCTGCCACCAGTTTCAGTGGTACCAAATAAGATTTTGTGGTCCAAATGGCCGAAGATTCTAACGACTCCTTTAAATTATTGTCCGGTAGACTGGAGGAACTAATAGCACTACATTTATCCAGAGCTTGAATAACTCTAAGATTATGAGGACTTTGTCCTACAAAAAGACGAAGTTCTTTACGTAAATACCTGTAGCGTTGGATTTATTTCATGGTAACACTTTTCCAATCATAGGGTGATCAATTAGATGACCCGCACTTGTGATTCTTTACTGCCGGTTGCAATTTTAAAACATTATTCAGGGGTCCAAATACAAGCATATTGCTCTAGTGCTCTTGCTATTTAGTATCAGTACCTAACGAAGTAGTGATCAAATCTATCAAATCAGCCGAAGACTTTTTCTAAATCTCACAGGAATCAATGTGGTAAATCTAGTATAAACATTTGATCATCACACGTTAATAGTGATCGCAGACTAAAGATACTGGTGACACCTCCTGTGTTGAACAAAGCCCATTGGTTAGTTGGTTAACATTCACTGCAAGCGAACTGTCAAGTAGAGTAGAAGAGACTTCGTATTGACCGGACCACTTAACATGTCATTACGACCAGAGCTATGCATTCACAGAGAAAAGGGAAGACCGTTCCTTTCTTTTTTCCCAGTCTTTGTTGTGATCGAAGTGCGAGCCCAAGCCGACTTGCATATCTGCCTATTACCCAGTGTCCTGTTATTACTGCTATCAGCCTTGATATGTCCCGACTACTTCGATTTAAAATATATCTTGTGCGTTTCTTATTGAAGGATGGCAACAATGATTTGGCTCCTTTATATGTATCTAGGTTATTTCACCTATTTTCAGCCTTTTAAAGAAAGGAAACTGTTCTTGAAGAAACATAACGGAGTTGGTACTGAAACAGCATTGGAAATATCAAGAGCAGATCCCGTTCTGGCCAACTGATTTACCCGTTAATTACCATAGTAAGTCCTATGCACATGGACTCAAAAAAGATCAATCTCAGACAGGCGACATATCCTTGACAGATCCTTCTTGTATTATCAAACTAATAGAAAAGTGGTAGTATAAGAGTTTAGTAAGAGAAGTACCGCTTGACTATCGACAAAGATTCTTATGTTGCTGCGAATATTGAGATCATGTAGTACCCTACAGGCTGACATTATCGCAAATATTCAGGAAGACGTTGAGATATATGTACCCCTGATGCTTAATAGAAGACACCACAACCCGCAACACCGCTGTTCATTTTAGAACCATTCAGCCCCATAGTGCACACAATATATAAAATATATTTTTCATATAAATGTACATTATTTGCAAGTAGTTATAGTACAAATGTTCATGTGTATTTTTTATTCGTACTGACCATTTGTTTTGAACACCAGAGGCAGGTAATATCAATCTACACTTTGTATCTAAGATACTACCAACAAAAACTATATATAAATAACAAGAACTGAATTTACTTGTACAAAAATGAACAAACAACACAACCATTAGCTACAGCAGCAACAATCAGGGCCATAACATACGGCCTTAATATTTACTCGCAAGACCCAAATAATATAGAAGAAATCCAAGTGCAAAATGAAAAATCTATAAGAGAAAAAGAAGACTACTAAGGAATTGTGATGGCGTATTATAAAAGAAGAGTACATAACCAAACATATAGTCGACAGACACATCTTTATAATGAATACTTTTTCTTTTACAACCAACCAATGTTAACCTGACTGGCTGATGATGCCACAAAAACGAAAAAACAGATTCTCACATACACGCCATTCAAATGAAGAAAAAAAAACTACATGGAGAAACACCCTCCCGGGCAATGATTGATTGCTCATCATATTTTATTCTTAATGAAAATGCACCCTGCTGGCAGTTAAAATTATTTACACACATACTCACCACCTTATATCTATGTATGTACATATGTGTAGGTATGTATCTCTACCCATATAGTTTCACCATTATTATTCACTTTATTATTAATGTATCTTATTTGGCATTAACAATGAGTTAAGATGTGAGTTTGAGTGTGTGTATGTATGTGTGCCACATAAATACACCTGAACTACTACAATAACAAATCATGTTAAAATGAATGTACTGCTTATGTTGAGATGAATGTATTGTAGACGAATCAACTCACCTGAATTCTTTAGGCCATTTTAAGATACTGCAAGTGTGTTTGAGTATTTGTAGCTGTGTATGTGAGTTCGCTGTATTTATGATGATTTCTTATGAGCTTGTAATTGTTTTTGTTTTCTTTCACTTAGATGTTTTACGACTCGTTGCTGCCATTCGACAGGCAGCGTATGATGTTGTTGTTTTATTTGTAATAGAATCATTATAGAATATATAGAATATTCTATATAAAATTGGAATGCGTTTCGGATATTGTTCAAATATCCACAGAATCGCTAGCACGAGTAATTCGACTTTCATGACTCGAACGCACATATCATCGGAAATATTAGATATATTCAATTGACATCTTTATTCGCGTCCAAGAATTGCGATTAATAGAAAACATAGATTTTGGGTGTTTAAATTTCCAATGATAATGTGTGAAATCTTTGCAGATGTTGTCATGATTAACAAAACAGTGATCCAGTATTTGGTTATTGGTAAATGAATGTCGAAGTGCTTTACGTGAGTGCTTGGCATGATGGCCTATCCCACGGTGATCTTTCTCATCCACTGTGTAGACTTGACAACGGTCTATCATTGCCCCTGAATCCTTCAATGAAAAACTCAATTGAATTTTTGTACATGGATTGGGCTGGTTCATGTACAAGCACTTTGCTGAAGTACTCGAGCTATCTAATCTTTGACCATTGCTGCCCCGTTACTTAACTTCCGAGATGTAAAACATCACTTCCGTTTACAACCACGCAGATGGGATGATCTCTGTTGATTCAGCAACAGCACCTACAGACGTAACCGGTGGGCCGAAGTTCGAATCCATCGAATAAGCCAAAGACTTTGTTCTTACTCACAGAGACACACTGTGGTAATTCTGATACGACACTTTCATGAGAGAAAAACGTGCGATACATTCATTATAGGTAGAGCGGTGGGATGAGGCTCGCCGTACCTCACATTCATCCCGTACCATATACAAATTATACTGACTCATTTCCAACTCTTAACCCTACGGTCACTACTCTGTGGGGTATCTGTTGTTTTGGAACAGCACCGAACTTATACCGAAATATTGACTATACCTTACATCAGTCTTTGAATCCCGCGAACTTGGGTTTAAGCCACAGCCACTACGTGGATCCCGAAGGAACCTCAACCAACTGACCAGCCAGGACTTAGTCCTGCGGGCAACTGGCCACCCGTATTACCAGATTATGCGGTGCTCTAGTCTAAACTCTTTTCAATCTATGCAAGGATTAAGCCAGATAGTAGACTGTAACTAATTTTTTAGTCCCGGCCAGAATCTCTGTTCCCCGGAAAACTCCTCTATTCCCCGTAATTGCAATAACACCAAGGTGTCGGCTTCACCAAGGTAACATGCCCCCAGGGGGAACTAGAAATGACAGACTATAACTCCGACAACACCTCCAGAATGAAATGATTATAACTTTACTAGACCGAAAATGAGGATCTTCTCCTCTATATTGTTCGCTAATCCTTTAACTTGTCCTTAATACGCAGAATAGCTGTTCAATTTTAAAGGCCGGCTAAGATCGCATCGCAGAATCGAACATTTAAGAAACTACAGAGTATAATATCGCTTTGGGGAACTGCTGGCCATCGAAGGTGTAATAATAGATATATTGGACCCTTGAGGTCTGACAAATCAGCTTATTTCGGGATAAGTCCAAGTAATGAGGCTTGGTACAGTTCTTTATATAAATATCTATTGAAATTCATTGCGCGATTATTCTAAAATAGTTTCCTGAAATGCATAAAGATGAATCTTGCAGGAAAGGATAGGTTTTATATAACATCAGATACGCCTGATAGCTGACCTGCTATGTTGGTGGATACATCTTTTACAGATATCTGTCAATTTCCTGTACTGTACTTGTCTAAGATTCTCCATGATATTTTCACGAGCACTGAAATTCAATTCAGAATGACATTGATTTCTGAGCAATTCTTCGAACGTTTCACTGCCCTTTCGGCATGTACTATGTTCATCTGTAGTAGTAGCTAGTGTAATTTTTATATAGTTCGACCTGTTAACTTATGTGCCCATCATACCTATTAATTGTGAAGAGGTATTTCTTCCAGATTTTATCAAACCCTAAGATTTCGTTCTTGTCCTCAAAGGGTTTGGCATTCGTAAATAACATTCTATCTTTCATTGGCCGACTGGCCTAATACTCATATTATGCAGAATTTACCATTGGAAGAGTACTTGTTTATGGCCTTTCATCAGTCCATTACTGCATTGCATTAACTTATATGATCTGTTAACACCCCAATTGCCTTCTAGATTTCTGAAACTTTAAATGTTTCGTGATAACACTAACTGCTTCCTGTAAATCTAATGCTGATATCTAGAATCGGTTTGTCTTCCAGTTCAGAGATTTTCATATTACTATAGATTAAGCATGCGAACAGCGATCATGTCTGGTGTTTGCGTTTAACCTTCAAAAATTTCATCAAATCCTTGGATTTCGTTCTTATTCTCAAAGGATTTGGCATTCGCCTATAACATTCGATCTTTCATTGACCGACCAACAGTCCAATATTTTATTAGATTAACTTATATGATCTGTTATCACCCCAATTGCCTTTTTGATTTCGAAAATTTTAATAATTGACTTCTACTTGAAAGTCTAATGCTGATCTCTAGATTCGTTTTGCCTTTTAGTTTAGAGCTTTTCGTATGACAACAGATTAAGCATTGGTTTAATCTAATGATCTGTTTAATCATTATCTTCTATCTGAGAACAACGATCATGTCTGGTATTTGTGTTCAACCTTCCATTCCAACAGATTAAGCATGGGTTTAATCTAATGATCTGTTTAATCAATAAATTCTATCTGAGAACAACGATCATGTCTGGTATTTGTGTTCAACCTTCCATTCCCCATTCGGAAATTTTTAAAATTCCGTAATAACAAGGACTTTCACCTAAAAGTCTAATGCTGTACTCGGGAAATCGGTTGTTGTTGTAGCAGCGACACGTGTAAAGTCAGTGTGACTGGGTTTACAATCCTTGGTCGTTGTTCGTTGAACTCAGAGTCGTTCCGATGCAAAGAATCTATTGTCATGGGAACAAGGAAATCTGTTGTATATTTCGGTTTACGAGGTTTCTTTGAAGTTCTCTAGAATCGTTTTGTTTGAGAGCTATTCGTATGACAATAGATTACCCAAGCGTTAAAGCGTGATCTTATGATCACGTCTTGTGTTTCAGTATTCTGAAGACACTGATGAACTGACATAGGGAAAGAGTAAAGTTTAAACAAATTTTCTCTCCCTCTTGAACAAATTTCAAAACATTTCTGTAAATTTAACTAATACATTTGATAAATTCACAATCCATGTCGTATCGTTGTAAGTCATAAAAAAATTTCAAATAAAAGTGTTTTAAACAAAAACAAATCAATAATAAAAAGATTATGAATGAGACAATTATTTTCCTTTATCGATTTATTTTCAATACAAAATTTTGAGATTGACACAACATGATTAATTGAAATTAATCAAATCTTTTTAATGAAAAAAAATGCTTAAAATTACAAATTTGTTTCTAAATTTAAATAACTAATCATGTTCATGATTTGACCCCTATTAACCCATACTATACATGTTTATAAAATGTAAATTTATTACACAACTATATTTTACAATAATACGTTAATTTAACAATAAATATTTTACATAATACTTACAAACGTTCATCAGAATATTAAAACTTAAAACAAAAAACTGAAATTAATGATTTTCTTATATTCAAATCAAAATAGAAAAAACAAAAATTCCTTTGATAAATCAATAAAACAAAATACATACTTCATCATTATGTTAATTATGATGAAATTCTTTAATAAACAAAAAAAAAAAATAACTAAATCATTCCTTAGAAATTATATAAAAATAAAAAATACCAAAACTAGTTCTTAAAACAAATTAAATCTGTTAAAGATCAAAGCTTTGAAAAATAATCATTAGATGATCTTCTCTACAGATCATTAAGAAACAAAATTTTTGAGTTACGAAGCGAGTTGTTGTATCAAAATAAGAAAAATAACAAATCAAATGTTAATGTCTTTTAAATTTATTTTTTATTTTATTCATCTTTAACTAATAAATGAATATGTCAGTTAAGTTTTTGTGTGTGTGTGTGTTTTTTTTACGAAAAATTTATTACCTGGATCAATATGAAATCAGAGTGCCAGTTTAATAAAAAATATATAAAAAAACCAACAGAATATAACGCCCCAATCAATGGTCATAAATTAAATGTGAACTTTTTTTCGAGAGAAAAAAAGAAGAATACATCGAACAGCATTTGTTTTACGTTTGTTTTATGTTATTTCATTTAAATTTGATTGTTTTTTGTGGTACTTTAAATAACCGTCATCGTCTCAGTTTAAAAATTCCAAAACTTTAACTTATGTTTCATCTTTGAAGACAAATAAACAAACAAACAGAAAAATTCAAATCTGATTTGTAATCTTTTGTGTCTTCTACCATCAGACACACACTTAATCCATAAAAAAATATAAATAATCTAAATACAAAATGTTGTATATCTTATAGATTACCAATCAACTAACTAACTAACCAACCTACCAACCAATCGTTATACATAAATAAAATTAATTTCAATGGAGTCTAACTAAATATCATCGACAAAAAAAAAATCCAAAATATCATTGTCATCATTCTCATTTTGACAGTTTAAAATATTTCACGATGGGACATTATTAAGTCGAGTTTCACTAACGAAAATTTATGACTTTTCGTCCACCTTTTTAGAGGGGGCTTTTAATGTGATGAGAGGTGAAACCAAACAAAGATGTGTCGTTAAAAAAAAATTAATTTTATATTCAAATTTTCGGTTGAATTTTCAAATTGAATGATGAACTTCTATTGATGTTTGTTTAAAGCTGTTCGACTAGAGAAAAATGTCTGTATTTTAAAGTAGACCTAAAAATGTTTTTTAAAACAATAATGATTAACATTTTTCCAACAATTAAAATTTATCGATATTTTTATGATGATATGCTTGCTTGATATTTCAAGATATGATTTTTATTGTAAAGTTTGAGATAAATTGTAATTAAGTAAAAATATATTCGAAAGAGTTTAGATATACATACTTTCAATGATCTAATGTCAGCTTAACAATTTTTGCAGTAACTATAACGTGGGTAGAACATTCGATCAATAATACAGTACCCGGTAAGTGCACTATAAAAGGGCCTTATCGCAACAAATTACTAACTGAAGGGGTCAGGTTAGTCCAGTTTCTTACATACCTTCATTGATCATACTCGCTACTCGAAGTGTATTTTTGTCTGTTTAGTTAGTTAGTTAGTAAGCTAGTTCGTTAGTTAGATAGATAGATAGATATATAGATAGATAGATAGATAGATAGATAGATAGATAGATAGATAGATAGATAGATAGATAGATAGATAGATAGATAGATAGATAGATGGATAGATAGATAGATAGATAGGTAGTTAGTTAGTTTGTTAGTTAGTTAGTTAGTTAGTTAGTTAGTTAGTTAGTTAGTTAGTTAGTTATTTAGTTAGTTAGTTAGTTAGTTAGTTAGTTAGTTAGTTAGTTAGTTAGTCAGATAGTCAGTTAGTTAGTTAGTTAGTTAGTTAGTTAGTTAGTAAGTTAGTAAGTTAGTTAGTTAGTTAGTTAGTTAGTTAGTTAGTTAGTTAGTTAGTTAGTTAGTTATTTAGTTAGTTAGTTAGTTAGTTAGTTAGTTAGTTAGTTAGTTAGTTAGTTAGTTAGTTAGTTAGTTAGTTAGTTAGTTAGTTAGTTAGTTAGTTAGTTAGTTAGTAAGTTAGTTAGTTATATCTGACACCGACCGTTAACGCTTTCATTTACAAAACTTAACCACACGCAGAAATGGTCTGAAGTTTTGAGACACCGATTGAAACGCATAAAAGAGATAAGACGACGTCTGCAGACTGATTCTTAACCAAAGGCGAATTTTGGTCTAGCCTCGAATTTCGAATCGACTTTCAGCGACAAAAGTGGTCTTAAATTGTGAGACATTGATCCCAATTCATGGAGTCAAATTGTTTGGATGTGGTGATCTTCTGCTAAACGGACGATATTAATTTGTTATCGTCTTCGCGAATACAAGTTCGGTCTAAGTATTAATGACTTTGTTATTGGTCTGGATTTAATATGGTGGCAGCCAACTTTTCCAAACTAGACTAGCTTAATTGGACGAATACATGTGGTTAACGTTGCAAAACATTGTGATAATTTGTATGTCGTCACCAAAATTACATAATTTGGAAGAGAAGTTGTAACGGAAGAAACAATGCATTCAGGAGACGCAATTTTGAAATCATCAGACCTTACCTATATGGATATGTGACGGCTGCAGGTGTTGTTTTTAGTCCTATAACCCGGAAAGTGTGTGCAGGAGTTCTAGCACCCGTATACTTTACAATAAACCCTCGGTTTTATAATATCCTTTTAGCCATGTTTTATGTAACTAGAAACAAAATGCTAGGCGGAACAATACAGGCAATGCTGTCTCAAATTTATGGACATTCAGCACCGATTTGGATTACCAGTCCTTTGATAAACTTATTATTTTTGTTTCTTACCGATTCCAGTGTCTAAGTTGTAAGTGATTCAAGTGGGTGTCCTTATTCTTACATATGTACATGAAAATTATATACTATAAATATGTATGAGTATAAGTTTGTTTCTACTTATATAAATAATATTTATTAATACATTTTTATGGTCGCTGTGTGTGTAGAAAAACATACACATATTATACATCTTAACAATGTAATAATTCATGATGTTGTGTTTTTCTTGTCATTGTCACTGTGTGTTCGTTACTTTATTATGATGATGGTTTCTAGCAGAGCTTGTCACACTTAAAGCGATACAGTGGAGAAGAATGAGCATATTGAGGGCACATAAACATTTTCCGTTACTATCTTGGAATCTGTTGTTGATAATACAGTGACCTGGAACAATTTTTGAAATCTTCAATTCTCTTTTCAGAAATAATTTTTAAAGTGTCAGTAGAATTTCAGAATTCCATTCGTATATTCAAAATATTGCGTTGAAGTAAAAGAAGTATTGAAGTCGTAGAGCTAAGTACCGTATAATGTGAAACTAGTTAGTTTTTGCTTGTTATTGGAGTTCTCTTCACTTTTATGTCCGATTTATTGCAAGCTTTTTTTTCAGTCCTACTGTATAGTTGAGAGAGTGTAAGATGAGCAATGGGAAAACTAAGGAAACATCACTTGTTCTTCTACTAAGAGTTATTATTTGTATTCGTATAATATGATGATGTGATACATTACAATGATACTTACAACAAACTCTCTCTCTCTTTCTCTCTCATAAACATTAAAGCAATATGAGTAAGTTTATGTTACAACTTTTAATGGTGGCAGTTTGGTAACATCCCAGTTTTTTCAGAGGCAGTACCAATAGTTTTCCCAACTTTGGTTGGCTTTAGAATTACATTTAATTCTGCAATACTGAGAAAAAGTCATTAGTCACTTAAGTGTCCCTATGTAATCTAAAGAGAAGTCGGTTTCTCTTCATGAAAGAATGTAGTGGGAGAGTAGTTATCACATCTAACAAAAATATTACAGATTGCAGAATTAATTACCTATCTTTACATAATGAAAATTAAGTGTGATATCATTCACCCAGAATTGCAGGAATTATAAAGCTTTCATAATTATTACATTGTTGTAGTTATAACTGCTACTGCTGATGAAGATGCCACTGCTGTTGTTGATACTGATGATGATGATGGGTTTTAGAAAATTGTATATTTTATTAAAAGAAACAAATATTCCTAGCTGAAAAACGCCAAAAGATGAATGAGTGTAACAGGAACAAAGAAAACGAAGAAAAACGTGTAAGTAAAGTAGTAATTCATGTGACACAAGACAGTTAAGAGAGGATACAGACAGACTAACTACTTTTGCACTTAAGTTATTTTAATGGAAGGAGTATGTATGTGGTTTTTGTAGCGTGGAATGAGATAGAAAATCGTATATTAATTACAGTGTAGGAAAGTAATATTGAACCAGCAGGATAAGTAGAACAACCTGTCTCATCTGATATTGATAGTCAAGGTGTCAGTGTGTTTAATGATAATAATTTCTCAGTAACTGTGACTCAAGTACTCGGGTCATAGTAGTCCTTCTGCTGAATGATAAACGAATACCTAATTATATAAATAGCCTAATTATATAACTTTGAGTCTTCGGCAAGTGCAAAGGCTTAAACATCCTAACGATGTGAACGAGGATGCTAAAATCTCCCAGGGTAACGTGAGTACTCAGGTGGAAGCCACAGACCTGAATGCCACTGGAGCTACTGTGACTGCCACGAAACAGACATGTACCCCTTGTCCTGTAGTTGAAGGTTCTACTCTAGTAAACAAATTGGACAAGTTTTTCACCAGACAGGACATATTAACCTCGGACGACAGTTACGCAGGTCTAAAAGATCTAAACCTTTATGAGACTGATGAGAAGGACGTGCGCATGGTGTTCTCTTAGCCGCAAAAACGAGAAGGAAAAGGGAAAAAAATCCGAAGGCCCATGACCCTGTAAAAAGAGACCCTACAAAGGGAAACTCTGTTAAGGGAGACCAGAAATAGACAAACTAAATACAGCACACGAAACAGGACGAACAGGAAATGTTGTCGGGCTACAAACGCTCTCTCCGGTATGTCAGATCGCTGGACTCTAGGGATCCTGTGACTCTGACCACTTGAGAAAAGCATTTGCGACGTAAACATATCCATCACATACATAAGTATGAAGCCATGCTAAATACTACTGTTGTGTAGGTCAGTAAAGGCTAAGATGGAATCAAACCGATGCAGGCATGTGCACCATGCCAGCACTGGTCCAAACACGATCACCGTCTCAGGGAATCTTGACGTATAGCCATCTTCATCAAAAAAGGCCACGTCGAGACCAAAGAGAGGTGATTACCAATGCGGTAAGACAAAGTCAGCTAGCACAACACCCAAGGGACTGCCTGCATCCTCTATTTCTCGAGGTACAGCGACGATGGTATCTGAGGGTTAGCGGTTGAAACCATCAACCGCCTGAGCTGCAAGTAGTCATAATAGTCATCCAGATGGGAAAATGATTACAAAGTCTGCTAGCACAACACAAAGGGACTGTCTGCATCCTCTACTTTTCGAGGTACAGCGACGGTTCTGTCTGAGGGTTAGAGGTTAAACCGTCAACTAGCTTAAAATCACCACCTGGGGAAAATGACTACCGACAGATGGCTACTTCTGGAGGAGATCTTGCGAGAACTAGTTGACGAACTCGCACGCAGTGAGGAAATGGTTAAAGGGTGCCAAAATCATCGGTTGTTGTAATGAGAAAGCCCTAAGATTTCTTAAAAACTTCATCCGGCCAACCCATTTTCGTGGTTGTAAACGGAAGTGATGCTTTTGCATCTCGGAAGTAAAACATCAGGGCAGCAATGGTCAGAGCTCATGTACTTGAGCAAAGTGCACGTATACTGGAACGGAAATCTCATAAAGCTAAATTGCCTCCGGCTAATAAGTAGCACGATGGTTGAAAATGACCATCGTGAAATAAAGCCAACACGGCAGATGTTCACGTATAGAACTTTGAAATTCCCCTTAGAAAAGGGAGGGGAGAACTCTCCTGTTTTTAGTCATTCCCAAAACTTTTCGCGAAACCAATTTACCTTTCCCGACCTACAAGGCACTTTATAAATTAGGCTTTTAGACAACGTTTTCAAAATTACGTGAACGCCGATGGGAACTCAACCAATGGTCAACCTATTATGAAATCATAGTTTTAGATTGTATCGGTCGTTGATCAGACTCCCAGAAAAGAGACTTAAGCAGTGATTCATTAAGTAAATAGTCCCAAATCATAAGCTCATGCAGAATTTGCAACATCAAAGGCTAACATTATTTTCGTCTTAAAATATCTTAAAACTCATACAATTTGAATAGGTTCAACATCGTATATGAGCACATAACTGTACCGTATAGCTCTGAATTCTTATAAATGTAAGCCAAAATCATCTGTACTTATTCTTCCTATCAGTGACTGTTAACATGAAATGCTTTGCGAAAAACATAGTGCTTTATATTATAAGCACTTGCTTACTCCTGGGGAGGTTGGGTTTAAGATGAATGTTCATATAAATTCTGACAAAAATAAAGAACAACAACATGGTAAAAGAAAAAGAAAAGAAAACAAACAAAAATTTGACGGAAATGTTGTCTTCCCAAAAATTTGTGGTTATCATCAACAACTCCTGAAAAGATGGTGTTGATGAGACTGCCACATAGAAACCTACCCATTTTTTGGGGATGTACTTAGAACAAACTTCTAACATCCAACCATTTTTTTTCTCCCATGGTAACATCAAGTATGAAGGATTTACCATACATTTCATGCTATTCTTTTTTTCCTCTCCCCAGCTCTTCTTTTCTCTGCTATACATTTTTAAAAAGATCTAGATTTTTGTTAACTACCCAAATAAAAATGATTAATGATAGATTTTTATAGACTTTTCAACTCAAACGGAGACATGAAAATGTACATTTTTGTCTATGAATGGTAATAAATTTTCTTAAATAACGCCATTTTTGTTATTTTCTTACAAAAATGTTTTATTTATTTGTTGTCTTTTTTCCACATTTTAGTTATTACCGAGTAGATTTATGTTGATAATTTATATTTTTGTATTTTTTGTCATTTTAGAATTTTAGTATTTGATTTTATATTTTTGGAGAAAATTGTTTATGAAGGTTATTAAAATTATTTTATTTTGGTTGTCGTTTTGGGTTTAGAACTATAGGCGGTGGTGGTGGTGTTGGAGGTAGTGCATTATTTTGGGAAAAGGTTTAGTTGGTTATTTATGGCGGGAGTTTACCCCATTTCTAACCTAATAAGAACGAAAATGGTAGTAAATTAAGAAGCTGTTAACCCAATTTAGAAAATAACTTAAATACTGTTTCAAATTTAAAACATCGTCTACAAACAAAACTCTCGTTAATTGATTTCAAAATACTAATACGTTCCGAAATATAAGTCATTATAAGAGTCTAGCTACTAATCTACAAAGTGGTGCAACGAATAGTCAATAGACTAGTCCACAACTTAGTCTATCAGTCGAAAAAGATGAAAAAAGTCAAAGAGTCGAATAAAGTCAAAAGCCAGTATATAGACTATCCCATAGAATATATGAACTAGCTAAGTCCGTATAGATAATAGTCTAGTTTATCGCTAGTCAGTTGTACAGCAATATCAACTCCATAGAATAGTTGAAATACTCAATACAATTGTCTATAAACTATTTAATACATCAGTCTATGGACTAGTCAATCCAAGTCCAGAGTTTAGTCAGTTGACTAGTCAATAGAAATGACTAGTGAAAAAGTTATTCTAGACACTGTTCAAGAGAGTATTCATGATATTATATGTAAAAGATACTAGTATATAGAATAAGTACTAGACTTATCTCACTGTGGTCTTTTTCATCCACTGGGTAGACTAGAGGCGATCTAAAATGCGCCCCTTATTTCCTCAATGAAGAACTCAGGTAGCAATTTTTGTATATGGATGTCCGGTCCATGTACAAGCACTTTGTTGAAGTACTCGAGCTATCTTATATCTTGCCATAGCAGCCCCGTTCGGGAATGACAGGCCGCATAGGACTAAATCCCCAAAAGAAGGGGGTGACAAGTCCCAACATCAGGTGAAATCAATCTTCCGGCAATGCGGAAGTGACCACCCTTATGATGTCATGAAATAATTGCATTATTAAAAATGCAATCTCAATCATCTAATGACTCATCCTAGTGCATTCCTTAACCTCTTAAAGCCCGCGCAACCACACTACTGAGATGGCTCTGTTGTTTTGGCAACTGCACCTAGAGATATATTTGGTAGTTCGAAATAGCCAACATAATGGATCAGGATCCCTCTTTTATGAACCGATCAATGTAAGAAAGGAAATAGGAATTTCCAAAGTCAATTAATTCCAATAATTGCCCCGACAAATACTCGCGCAGCACCGAAGAACTTCCCCGAAGCGTAAAACGGCATACTTTCCCGATCTTTTACCAATTTTAGCATCAGATCCATTCCAATGATCATAGAGATTGATCTACGGGATGACAGGCAACAACTGAATACTGACCTGACAATTCCCCAGCATATACTGGCGTCCCACTACACGAACGGTAAGAGATACCTAATCGGGTTTAGGAATCCAGCATATGATGCTTTGTACACAGATCTGTTCGAAGAGAGAATTATCAAACCCATTAGGTATAGGATATATCAGTCCTTAAACCAACATTCTCTCCCCGCGATTTATGGTATTAATCCACAGCTACTAAGTGAATACCGAGGGAACCTCAACCAACTGACCAGCCAGGACATAGTACTGGTCAGCTGTAGTCCCAGATTATATGGTGCTCTGGTTAGACCTCATGCCAAATCAGTCCGAGGCGAAGCCAAGGATACATTTGACATCACCAGTTTATAGTCCCGGCAGACTAGAGGTATTGGTAGCACCTCTTTAACCCGGGATTGCAATACACCATGATGGAGATTTCATCATGGTAACATGCCCTCATGGGGGAACTAAGTACAAGACTAGTTCACGTACCAGTAAAGATGTCGAAGTGCTTTAAATAAATATCTGCCTTAAAGACCAAACTTACCGTGAAGTATTTTTCAACCGCTGGCTGAGGTTCTGTGACTACCGACCACCGCCAATCAATTGTGCTTCTGCTGGTCCAGTATGCACGTGCACTTTGCTCAAATACTCGAGCTATCTTATCTCTGACCATACTGCCGCGCCGCTTCCGTGATAAAAAACACGTTCGTTTACAACCACGCCTCTGTTAAGTCGGCAACGTAGAGACGTAATGGGTACTTAGGTTGTTAGTTACAGAGTGGTAAATTTCATATATACGGAGTAAACCCTAATTCTACCACGACAAGGAAGGAAAATGGTATTACATGGTGACGTGTCATAATGTCAATAGATCTTATAACACACCTTAATGCTACAAAATGTCCATGGACAATATCAAAATTTCATAAAGTCAAGTAAAGTAAAAGAAATGTATTGAAGAATTTGTTAAGAATTTAAGAAAGGGACACACTTATCACGAAAAGAATTGCTGCTAAATTTGGTGTATGTTGCATTTTGGATTCTTTGTAAAAAGTGTCCCGGATAGACGGATTTCGGCCGTGCGCGGCGGTTTCAAACTCTAGGATATTTCGAATACCGACTTCGCTAAAAGAAGACTTTTTTTGATAAATGGACTCTTTGAAATCCATCCATATCTGTCGCATTGATCTTGGACAATGTGACACTTTTGAAATTATCATTATGTCCATGGACATTATGACTCAATTTAGTGTGTCATAAGGGTTTGGACATTATGACATTGGACATTATGACACACCACTGTATCACATGTATAAGATACCTTACATCTATCACCAATCAGTCCAGTTTACTTCTCTTTCATCCGATACACTCATTAAGAAACAAGTATGACATGGCCGACCATATAATATCGTACACCAATCGTTATGCAAAAATGTGGATTACTTCTTAAATTATAGCGCATTTAATTTTTCTTCAATTCCGTGATATGTATCTGTGCTTATTCGTGGCCTAAGAAGATAATTTCCACAATTTAAATATGGACCTATTCTTAAAAATTTTGGTAGAGAATTTATGTCTTCTTCAAGGTTGTTTATGTATAATTTTATCATGTTATTAGTGTTTATAAATTAATTTTGACCTTACAATCACTTTCTGAAGGAGAGTTTATATGAGGGCTACGATCAAATGAGTCCCGATCATTACAAACATTGGCAGAGTCATTTCGACTTCTTTAAAACTAAGTTTAACAAATTTTTATTAACATTTAACATAATTAAAAGCCAAAATGCCCTATTCGGGGGTACGATTGTACGGGGGCTAGGAGAAATATTTAATAGCTTTCGTCCTCAGACTAAAAGAGAGGTATGAGCCAATTTTCTTCAAATTATCTTAATGGTTGTGACCTGTAGCATGCGCACAAATTTTACATGGACTCATGCACAAACAGAGACAGACACAAAGATACTCGGACGGACAAAGCCGATACCCTTCCCACAGTGGTGTAATGTATAAAAATCCGACACACTCACTCTAGGTATAAGAGTGGGTAAGATCTGCTTACACAACCATACATACATTCATATCGTATCATATAAATTCCCACGGTCTGGGAGTATCTGATTTTTAAGAAACAAAACCGAAATTATACCGAATTATAGACTTTAAATCACAAAATGAAAATTAGAAACTCTACTCTGTTGACTGTCAGTTCCCGAGCTAATAGATAATGTGGTTATCCGATCCGACACCCATGTCAAATTATTCCATGAAAAGTCCTAGAATAAATCACCAGTTTTATAATACCGGCAGACTAGAGGTAGGTACTGGAATGATAAAAGGCTTTTTTAGTAAGATAGTTAACATGGCCCCGAGGAGAAAGGAGTACTACAGGGACAACTTGATTTATCAGTCTACAGAGTCCCAGTATAATATATCAGCATGCAGAGTTACTAGTAGCACCTTTTTAACTCGGGATTGCAATAAGGATTACATACCCCCGGGGTAATGAATCAGTATGCAGAACATTCCGTTAATCCGGTTTTAGATGGAAAATTCAATATAAGGCAATTATAATATTATACGAACCATGTAAAATAGTTCAGGGAAGTGTACATCGAACCCAAAATTGTATAATGAATACATAGTTGCTGAGTATCAGAATACCTCAATACCATTACAGCTTCCAAAACTTTCGTGGGCCTGCGTATACAACTTTTCATGATTGTTTACTCTACTAAATATATCTTATCAGTTATAACTTCCTTTTAATTATATATTCAATTTTGAATCCATTAAGCTTCTATTAACAAATTTATTTAACATAAATCTTATCTTAAAGTTATTAATTTTTTTTTTTAAACCTATTAAAAAAAATTAACAATATTTAATGTAGAAATAGTTAAAAAATAATAATTTTATAAAATTATGTTATCTAATGTTTACATACATTTTAATCTAGCGGATGCCTACTTTAAAGATAATTTTTTCATAAAACTATATACAACAAATCTAAAACATTAGCAAAACTAGAAAGAAATCTTTCAAATACACACAAGTTTATTTAAATTTTCATTTTTTTCAATTACTTAGTATTTATTTAATTTTTGTTTTTATTTAACAAATAACAACAATTTAATTATGTATTTTATTTTTAACGAATTGATATCTTTACATACACACATACAGTGTGTTTACATTTTGAAACGTTTGAAGTTTTGTATCTGCTCTTAACACTATTGCGGCAAGTTACTTGTGTTGTAGTAATCGCAATGGCTAGAGTGAGTATCTTTTAAGATTTTCAAGTATTTTTTTTTTTACCAAATATGTCTTTATGGTCGTTCAGATGTAATTAACATCCATATTTACTTACTTTATTTCAATAGCTATTTATGTATGTTTGCAAGTCTTGTTTTTCTTTTTTTTTTTTAATTAATTTTCATTTTATTTGTTTTTAACTTTTTTGTAATTTTTACCGCCACACACATAATAAAAAAGCTTAAAAGCTGTATTTCTGTATAATTTTCATAAGAATTATCATCTACACACAACAAATTCTTAATATTTGTTTTCAAGTGTTTACATGTTTTATTAAGTAATTGAATCAATTAATTAATTTCATTATTAAAATAAACAATTATATGGCATATTTTTGTATGAAAAAGTTTAAAAAATTTTTTAATTAAAAAATAAATATTTTGTTTATATTGAAAATTACTGAAATTGTTGGTTAAATATTTAAATTATAATTATTTAATTTATTTTTGTTCAAGTTTATAATTAGCATTTAAACATTATTGAAATTGTTTAAATTTTATATAAATATTGTAAAATTTTTATTAATTTATTAGAAAATCTTAAATGTACGTAATGATAGGGAGGCACTGAACATAAAGAGAACTTTCAAAATTGAAAAACAATGAGGTTTATAATTTACTAGATTTGACAGATGTCAAAAGCATTAAAAAATTTTTGGATTATTAATCAGTTAATTAAGTCATTTTTGACTCCTTTTGATGACTTAAAAGTAATCAATAATTTAGGTGCTAAAATATTCCAAAATGATCCCGATATATGATTGAAAGCTGATAGTTTCGAAAAACAGTAACAAAATGTATAGCAATCATAAATTGATCATGCTGGTGATTAAAATATGATGGTTTTTTAAAAGTTTTTTTGTGGGCATATTTCAAGCAGTTGGAAGATATAAAATTGTTTCGTAAATAATTGATTTTGTTTACAATTTCAGAGCAACAATTATACTGATATATATTATGATTCGCAAATAACTCTGAAACTATTTGTAATTCGGCTCATTAGTGATTCAAAAAAGATTAAAAATTGAGTCAGAACTGATCAGAAGTGGGACTCATAAACGACTCGTTTAGAAGAGTCGCGAGTAGGGTACAATTTACTCCCGGCGAATGTATCATTTACGATCAGAAAATGAGCGCATATATGATCATTTTAATCGTACAAAAGAGGCATAAATGACTCGAATGTGTTAGTTAGTCAATTAAATAGTTAGTTATTTAGTTAGTTAATTAGTTTGTTAGTTAGTTAGCTAGTTAGTTAGTTAGTTAGTTAGTTAGTTAGTTAGTTAGTTAGTTAGTTAGGTAGTTAGTTAGTTAGTTAGTTAGTTAGTTAGTTAGTTATTTAGTTAGTTAGTTAGTTAGTTAGTTAGTTAGTTAGTTAGTTAGCTAGCTAGCTAGCTAGTTAGTTAGTTAGTTAGTTAGTTAGTTAGTTATTTAGTTAGTTAGTTAGTTAGTTAGTTAGTTAGTTAGTTAGTTAGTTAGTTAGTTAGTTAGTTAGTTAGTTAGTTAGTTAGTTAGTTAGTTAGTTAGCTAGTTAGTTAGTTAGATAGTTAGATAGTTAGATAGTTAGATAGTTAGTCAGTTAGGTAGTTAGTTAGTTAATTAGTTAGTTAGTTAGTTAATTAGTTAGTTAGTTAGTTAGTTAGTTAGTTAGTTAGTTAGTTAGTTAGTTAGTTAGTTAGTTAGTTAGTTAGTTGGAAAGTTAGTTAGTTAGTTAGTTGGAAAGTTAGTTAGTTAGTTGGAAAGTTAGTTAGTTAGTTGGAAAGTTAGTTAGTTTGAAAAGAGGATGTACATATATATATCAAACCCGAAGAAATGCACCTAGGCCTCCATCGGGCCTGTTGTGCGCTCCTTAACCAGTGCCTCATGTGAAAATCGAACCCACCAACTCCGGTCTACCAGACCAGATCTCTAACTACTAACCTACAATATGATTCGCAAATAACTCTAAAACTACCTGTAATTCGGCTAATTAATAACTCAAAAAAACATTAAAAAATGAGTCAGAATTGATCAGAAGTGGGGCTCATAAACGACTCGTTTAGAAGATTCGTGGGTAGGGTAACATTTTCTATCGACGAATGTATCATTTATGATTAGATCATTGTGATCAAAATTAAAAAAATGCTAGCTGGGTAATAACACAATCATTCTGAAGGATATAAGAGATGCAATACAATCAAATATACATATGCAGCTCTCACTAGTCATATGACCACACTGTTAACATTTTGTTACAATTTTGTGATCAAAACAAAAACTGACAGTTCAATTTAATCGATAAAATAACTTTACATATTACAGTTATAACAAAAAAATCTAAATTTTACTAAAAACCCCTAATATATACATATATAGCATTAACCATATATAAATTATATAAAAGTGCAAAAAAAAAATAAAACAAATCCTAACAATTATGAAAACATAATAAACATTGAACATACCTGTCACTGACAACATGTCAATACACTAAACGCACTTTATGACACACGCATTGTCACAAGTAGTTGTAGTAGTAGTTGTTGTTGTTGTGAAAAAAATCACCAGCTTAAATATTTAATACAAATTCCCAACATTGAACACAAACTTTTATGTGATATTTTAAATAAAGCAACAAAAAAAATCTTATACAACAAACTACTGTATTATATGCATTGTAATGACATGTGAATTGCTTTGAATTTAGTTGTCAAACTACACAATGTAAAGTCATAAATTGTTAAAATGTGTCAAAGTACGCACAATTGTTGAAATGAATAAAACGAAAAAAATGGGGAAAAATAGTATATAACTCGTTGTCGTATATATATGGAACGGAGGAATAAATGAACATTTCCTTAAAACAATAACAGACAGACATAAACGTACAAAACGAGAGTGCAGGAGCTTATAGAAACTGTTAAATACAAAAAAATATGAAAAAAACTTTGATTAAAATGAAATACAGATTTATATAGAAAATAATTTACATATACACTGAATAAATATTAAAATATACATGAATGAAAAATTAAAAAAAAGAACCAAATGAAAACCACCATAATCGCTGAGAACGAACTTCAATCACCCTTCGCTAAAAAGTCTCACAATCAAAGTTAAAGCGGTAGATGACATTTTTGAGAACCGGTGATGTTAAAAGAGCAACATTAACTATAAATTTCTCTGAGTAAAAGAACTAGATCTAAATAGACCTTAAACTTAATGACTACGGTAGGCAAAACCTGGCCTGAATGTACGTGGGTCTGGGGTACGAGGTTCTATAACCTACAGGTAGAAGTGTAATTAAATTATACCTACCTTGCCTACTAACTAACTAACTAACTAACTAACTAACTAACTAACTAACTAACTAACTAACTAACTAATTATCTAACTAACTCGGGAGTAGTCCGCAACCAAAGGCGAATGTAATAGCTTTTTCATCCACAGGGTAGACTTGAGAAAGGTCTACCATCGCCCCTTTTTCTTCAATGAAGAACTCAGGTGGCAATTTTTGCACATTGGCTATGACCGGTCCATGCGCAAGTACTTTGCTGGAGTACTCGAGCTATCTAATCTCTTGCC
>NC_060950.1:57618500-57624306 GCF_022045245.1 Lucilia cuprina | reverse complement strand
TCTGTTCTAGTTCTGTTCTAGTTCTGTTCTAGTTCTGTTCTAGTTCTGTTCTAGTTCTGTTCTAGTTCTGTTCTAGTTCTGTTCTAGTTCTGTTCTAGTTCAGTTTCAGTTCTGTTGTAGATCATTTCTGATAATCGTAGAATTGCGTAGTTTGTACTCAATCAAATAATCATCAAAAACTACGATTTTTGGATATTATCCATTATAGATTTAATCGATCTATGATTAATTTTATTCTTGATTACATTACTTCCTTCTGAATTTAAAATATAACTATTTTTCATAGACGCTTTCGAGGTCAAAGATCTTTAGTTAAAAGCATATTAAGTATTAGATTTTCAACAACTCGATAATTAAATTCATAACTTTAACCAATGTCTGATAACCAACACCAGCAGTTAATTATTGGTAGTCTTGTGTTAAATAAATGAATTTCTAAAACAAAAGCAATAAATTTCATAAAACATGTCTTAAAATAATCATATCATTTTAATCATACTACCCCCAAAAAAAGAAATAACTAATCAAAAAACTCAACAAAAGAACTGTTTTGTTTTAGATTGGCCAGAGCATGATGATGGGTCTTTGGCTGTAGCAATCAACATTTATCATCATAAGAAGAACTCATTGTCAGTTATTATAAAATTTTCTTTAATCAAAATGATTTTTCAATTCGTTCTGCTCTAACAACTTCAACTTAATTTGCATAAAGTTAATTTTTTTTTTTTTGTTTTTTGAAAAAAGACACGAAACAATAAACGGCAGCAGCAGCAGTTACGGCAGCTGATCATTATATACATAAATGTTTAGAGAAAAATGAATATATATAATTAAAGTACCCAGTAGTTTTATAAGGGGTTCATATATCTCTTAGAGATAGGATTTTGTCCAAATTTTAATGAAATAGCAAGTGGTTGACAAATAGGTCTATCTACTATTTTCTATTTCAGATACATTATAGAGTCAATAAAATATTTTAGTTATCTTAGTATTTAAATTAACTAGTCACATAGCTAGCTCTATAGGGTCTGTGAAATCCCTAGTATGAAAATGTTAACTTGAAATGCTGGGCAGTTGTGAGAGCGTGTTGGTAGAAATGTATCTATGTATCTTTATTGTATTGTAACGAATTGTCGGCGGCAGTCAGTCACACACACACTCACACACACTAATGTCTTATAACGATGATTGTAATCAAAATATCGTTGAAAAGATAAATACATACAAACAAAATATCGACAACTAAAAGTTTAACATTTTAACTCCAACTAACGATGGATGTATTTTTTTTTTCATAAGACGCCGTCATCATCACCATCTCTATAAAACATGGCGTTTTAATTCATTTGATGGATACAGCAACAACAACACTCATCATCGATTTACAATAACAACTACTATTTACTAGCGTTCAATATTTAATCGTTAATTCAGCAGCAACGTTTAACTTATTGTTTTTGATAGATCCCAACTTGAAAATAAACATCACCACAGTATACTCAACAACAGCAACAACTTTACAATAACAACAACGACTACAATTTTAATAACAATAACATTAATAACGAAAATGAAACATAAGCAACTGTCAACAGACCGAATGATTTGTATTTTTGTTTTCTTTATTTATGTTTCATAATTTATCGGATATAGTAAACGATTTTATTTTGTTGTTGTTGTTATTTTTGTATGGATATTAGTTGATTTCTTTAAGTGATATTAGGGGTATTCATAGCTATTGGGAATTGAAGACAACTCACAATGAAAGACCAGTTATTGGCTGAAAAGCTGGATGTATCACAAAGAACAGATAGCTAGGTATCTTTTACCTTCTGATAAAGTTCCTCACAAGTAGTCTGGAAACGATGAAAGCTCCATAAACCATCTGTCCAGACAAACTCAGTAAACGCAAACCAAGTTACACTCGTTAAAAAGACCTCCTTTGCAAATAATATTAGGGGCCTAGCTAGAAAATCATCTGAGTTACTGAAGGAGAAGATAAGTCCTCTCTAATGTGGGCTACGGAGAAGTTGGTAGTTGCGGAGAAGAGCCTCCGTTTTTTAAAACTCACACACACCTAATCGATAGGTGTTGGAAAATCTCCAGTGCTGGCCAAGGGCCACGGTTTCAAATAGTGCGAAAAAAGCTGATGGATATCTTCTGGTAAGTTCTTATACAGAAATTGGTAATGTTGATGATGGGTTTGCACAACCGGGTTTCACAAACCGATGGAAATACTGAAAATCGTAGGGGTTGAAAATATGGAATTTTCTAACGCACGACTGAATGGTCCCTCAAACGAGGAGGAGGAGAGACAAGAAGAGGTTACTACCATCTTCATGTAATAATCAGAAAACAAACAGCTTGTAGCAAGCTAGCCAATATTACAACAATGTACAATAAATTAGAAAAACTAGGTTAATTGATTGTAGTTTCTGTTGATGCCAACTCCTGCAATAGTGAAATCTAGTAGACACGATATATAAACAATTTTAACACCGAGTGCAACACAACAACGATCAACGTTACTCTGCATCAAATCTCAGAAACCACTGCTTAAATCATTTGCTCTGGTTTATTATCGAAAGAAGATAAATGGAGGTCAGGTAAAAATATATGATTTGGAAGACTACAAAAAAAAAAAAAAAATACTGAGTATAATCCCTACTTAATGCGTTTCAGAAGCTACAAAAGGTTATAAGTTTAAAGTACACACAATAGCGGAATTAAGAAAACGAAAAATAAACTATAAGGACCTTTAGGTCTTCAACGGCAGTTATCGAAAAGCTTGAAATTTTCTTACAAAATCATGCGTTTCTAAAGATCTCGATTCACTTTATTGAACACCCCTAATATAAACTGAAGTTTATTAGTGAAAAGTAGTTCTGTCTAAACTTTTTTTAATCATTAGACAATCATCAAGATTAACTGAATAGAAATACCAACAAATATTTAGTTGATGGCGTTAATCAAATCAATTTATTTCTTTTCAACGATTTCATCTTAAAAGTATAAATAAGTTGAAGTAAAACAATAAATCGTCATCATTAATATTCGTTTAAATGATCGCTATCTATCTATCTATCTATCTATCTATCTATCTATCTATCTATCTATCTATCTATCTATCTATCTATCTA
Source organism: Lucilia cuprina (assembly GCF_022045245.1). Lineage (NCBI taxonomy): Eukaryota > Metazoa > Arthropoda > Insecta > Diptera > Calliphoridae > Lucilia > Lucilia cuprina. Next base: position 57,621,166 of record NC_060950.1, on the reverse strand, counting down.
TCTATCTATCTATCTATCTATCTATCTATCTATCTATCTATCTATCTATCTATCTATCTATCTATCTATCTATCTATCTATCTATCTATCTATCTATCTATCTATCTATCTATCTATCTATTTTATATATCTATTATATTAAAAAGTTATTTACATTTCGAAAATATTCACTGGTGTAGGGTTTTAAATGATCAGCCATGCCCGACTATACAATCGCACTAGGTTTTTAGAGATTTTCTTCTGTTTCTCATTTGCTAATGTCTTAAATATTTGATTTAAATAATTAAGGTCAACATTAATGTTTTAATTAATGACATTTAGATGTTTGTTTGTCTTTAATCAAAAATTTCAAAGTTGCGGCGCTTAATTAATATTTAAGACTTGTTAAGTAGGAGGAGGATATTAAATGTAAATTAAAATTTTGGTTCAAGTTCTTAAAATGATGTTTGACAATATTTAAAAAAATTAGTATTATTGATCACAATTCATCTGTCAAATGTTCATTTAAATGCTAATGAACCAGTTAGTTAAAACAATAAAAAGAATCACAAAAACAATCTTAATAAAATAATTACAATTGTGTTTTAATTTAAAAATTCTCATTAATTATAACAAAGTTTCATGTACTGCTGTAGGGCATATTTAAAACGTCCTTGAGTTAACATAATTTCCATACCAGTTTTTAAATATTTCTTTTTTTTTCAAAAAAATAGTAAAAAAATAAATCTATTATATTAAATTAATCTCATTAAAATGTACTTTTTTTGTAACTAAAGCGATTATTGCGAAATTTTCTTTATATTTTTTTGCATTTTTTTTGAAATGAAAATATTCAGGTGTGCCAAAGAGACAAGTGTAAACAATAAATAAAATGTTAATAAAAATTAATTTTACTTTAAAACCGTTAATAAAACTGCAGAAAAAAAACTAAATACAAGTTAATCATAAAAAAAGTTATAAAAAAAATATAATCACAATATATTTTGTTTAATACCTCGTAAATACAAGAACAATCTTAAGAAACAAAAGCATTATTACAACTGCACACAAGTTTGATCGAATATTGTGCATAAAGCAGATTAAAGTTTAAGACAGAATTACTATATAGTAATATTTAGAAAAAGATAAATAAGTTGGGTTAACAACGAATTTTGTTAAACAATAATTAAAAAAATGGGAATGTGCTAAAACATAGAGGACCCGCCAAAAAGCCTATCAAGTACCAAACGATTCAAGACCAATTGTAGCGAACTATAGTATCAAACCATCAGTTTATTCCAATATGTAATCTAAGACCTGGTTCATAATAGGAAACTTTTGAGTTTTGTGTGTGAGAGAAGGAAAATCAAATATCAACCATCTCTTTCTCCCACACACAAAATCAAAAGTTTCTCAAAAAAGTTTCCTAGTGTGAATCAGGTCTAACGATCTATGCCGTAACAGAGTATATGCATATCGTGTTGCGCCTATGTAATGGTATTTCGAATTCACAGTGATTCAGTTCTCAACCGATATCAACAGCTCACGAGGACATCTTGGCATCTTTATAATCAAGCACGATTTTTTTCATATTATGGTTTACAACTCAATTCTTCTTTAGTTGAAATTTAAATATTTTCTATTGGCGAAATGTACGATATATATCGTCGAACATCTCAAGGTGGCATTTTGTCCCCATTACTTTGGGTAGCCGCGATTAACAGCCTCCTAAAGAACCTAACCAAGAAAATACTTAGAAAAACTGAAGAGACTCGGCCCTAAAATGGATTAAATCGTAATGGCTCAATGTCAACACGGCGAAGACAGAAATCTTTCTTTTCACATGAAAGACAAACAATTTTTAAGCGGACTGAATTCAGTTCCTTAAGAAAAAAGTAACGTATCTAAAAGTAATCTCTAATCGGAAATTAACATAGAGATACCACATAGACAAAAATATCAACAAGACATATCGATGTTGTATGGGACCTTAGTCCTAATATGATACATTTGCTTCTTAAAGCTGTATTTGGAATGATTTTAGCTTATGCTTCAATGCAATATTGGACTCCTTTGGATAAAAAGTGTAATCTTTAACTATTACAAGAAGTTCTACGTCAACCAAGGCCCTACAAACGATGCGAGTTTTTCCATCTATTGAAGCATACATGAAATATGAGGCGAGATTTACAGATGAACGGCTCATACATTTAGGCGAATTTGCCAAATGTGGTTATATAATACTTCATCAATGTCTATCATCGGAGTTCCCAAACGACCAAACACAAATGTATCGGAAACTTTGAAACACTGATCTGGGTCCTAATGCGTACCCCGACAAGGAAAAAGCAAACACTGGTCTAAAGTCAATAGAAGGGGGTGACAAATCCCAACATCAGGTGAAATCAATCTTCCGGCAATGCGGAAATGATCACCCTTATGGTGTCATGAAAGAATTGCGTTATTCAAAATGCAATCTCCATCATCTAACGACCCATTCCAGTGCATTCCTTAACCTCTTAAAGCCCGCGCAACCACACCAGTGAGATGGCTCTGTTGTTTTGGCAACAGCATTTAGAGGCTTTGATAGTATCTCCCTTCGCATTTACCGCAGTGACGCCAAACGCAGCGCCGCCGCCTCTGGTTCCAAACTAGAGGCTCCGCCCAAAGAGGATGATGGAAAGGCC
>NC_060950.1:57586232-57618400 GCF_022045245.1 Lucilia cuprina | reverse complement strand
CTTCTCTTTTCTTCTCCTTACAGGTATTTTTTTTTACAAAGGGATCAATATGGACCCAAGTAAAGCCGACATTGGCTACCTGTGCAAACCTAACCTAACCTAACCTAGAGACATAAGTATTGGGTAGTCCAAAATACCCAACAAAATGGACCAAAATGGATTATATGGTGCTCTGGTTAGACCTCTTGCCAAGAATACATTTGACATCACCAGTTTATAGTCCCGGCAGACTAGAAGTATTGGTAGCACCTCTTTACCCCGGGATTGTAATACACCATGATGGAGATTTCATCATGGAAACATGCTCCCGGGGGACGGTGCGTAGAACCACAAAACGAGAAATATCTTCAAAATGATCGTCTGAGGTTAGTATGAATACGTATAATTCTGAGTAGACTCACAGAATACGGGCGCAGCTATACAAAATTGAACGTGTGGATTCAGGCTTTCTTTGCTACTGTCAGGTAATCGTTGAAGTTAGATCCAAGTATATTCTAAGTGATATTACTATTACTAGAAGTTTTCATTTTTTTTTTGGAACTGCCAACTTTATGATATTTCTGACCAAAATTTTCTCATGTTACAAACATAACGCTGCTGCATATATATCTTCCATATTGCTGCAGGTGCTAATAGAGTGCAAAAAACACACGCCCATATACATTTTGAGTTTATTACAAACAAACAAACAAAACAATCGTATCTAAAGCAATTAGTTACAAAATCTTACGAAATTATTGTTCTTAGATTTTTTTTTGCATGTTGTATGTTCAACAACAACAAGCAACATGCAACAACAGTTACGGCCCGACAACAATAGCTGTAGCTGCAGCAACAGCAACAGCAGCACAACACACATAACAACGACTAAGAAAAAAAATCATAAAAATAAATGCTAATAAAAATGTAAAAATAAAAATAAAATTGCTAAAATACAACAAAACGAACAAAAATAAATGTTTGAAATGACATTTAAGGCAACATAAAAAAAAACACAAATAAATAGTGCAGCGAAAATAAAAAGCAACAACAAAACTCGCACAACAAATTTAGATAAAAATCATTGATTTGTTTTTTGTTTAAAATAAAAAAATAAATATTATTTATAGTATTTTTATAGTATTTATTATGTATGTATCTGTATCATATCACTAGTATTGTTGCTGCTACAATCCATGTGCTAATACAATTTAAGCTGTTTTGTTGTTTTTTGAAATGTTGCCATAATAATTGTCACAAATTGAACTCATGTCATGATTTGCAAGCCAGTTGTCATGCAATAATCGACTGACAGGTGCAAACTATACTTTTGAAATTGGTTTGTTATACGGGTTAATAATTTTTTTATAGGTACTACTGTCGGACTACTATGAAATTTATATGATTTTGGTTTTTTTTTATTTGTTTATTTTGGTTTATGACTTTTGTTGGAGTCAGATTTTAGAGCATAATAGTATTTGCTGGGTTTAACCCTACCTAATTTAGGGCAGTTGTGTCAGTTGGGTTGTTGAGTTTGAAAGATCTTTGATTGGTTTGTGTTCTTTTGACAGTGAGCTTGATCTTATGAAAGTCAAGGTTATACATCTTACAACATTTATAGTTTAAAGAACTCGGAGGAATTTCAGTTCATAAATATCTCAGTATAATATGATGAGTTCGATAAGATATGAAGATATAAGGAAAAATAGAGTTCATTCCAAAACTTATGGTGCATGTCAAGATCTACTGCATCAGCAACACAATTAATTCTTATGATTATTTTACACGATTCAGTAATCTGATTATAAATATAAATTTAAATGTTTTTATCAGAACGCTCAATCTACTGCCGTTTTATAGCTTTCCAGCAAAATCTTTACTTACCTAGTAAGTAGGCAAGTAATATTGGTGAAAAGTATAATTAGTTACTTTTCGGGTGAATAAATATTCTTTTTCCAAAACCGACTAGGGTTAGAAACACTAACTAATTCTTTATTAGTCAAACTCAATAGATAATTGACTACAAATTCTGTTAAAACAATGTATGTTATTGATAACGACAACTCATTACTAAGTAATGTATGAAATAACTACATTTTATACAATACTCATTACCAAAATTTTAAAATACTATACTGATTAATTAAAACTTAATGTTCTTCAATTAAATTCGTCATAATAACTCAACCTACCAACAGTTTAAGAATCATTTCCTAGATTTAGATAATATATAATAACAACGTCTATTCTCAAAGAAGAATTTCAGAAAAGAGAGAAATGGGACGTCAAGTATAAAGGTATGATCACTTAAAACAAAAGTTTAAGAATCATTTCAGACATTTAGATAAAATAAAAAACCAAAATCGAATCTTAAAAAAAAAAATTCTTAAAAGAAGCAAATGGGGCAGCCATGTTAGCCTATCAAACGGTGGTCTTTCTAAACCACTGGGTGAGAACTTCCGAGAAGCAAAATCATTTCGGTTTACAACTATGCAGATGGGGTGGACTCTCTTGAGTTGGAAACAGCGCCAAAAGTCGTAACCACAGTACGAATCCATCAAACAAGCCGAGACTTTATTCTTACACACAGGGATACACACGTAAACCCAATGTCAAATCATGACAAGGACATGACCAGTATACTTATAATACCGGCAGACTAGAGGTTCATCTACCCTATAGCACCTCTTTAACCCGGGATTGTAAAATGAGGGTCTTTCATCAAGGAAACATGCTCCGGATGAAGGCAGCTGGCGTTCTACAATTTCTAAATAAAAACATTAAATTCTTTGACGCAAAAACGCGAAACACAATGAGCTCTCAAATTAGCTCTCTTGTACTCTTTCTTTCTCGCGTACTTATGCTCACATATGTATAAAAAACACACAGAACCAGTCAGAGAACTAAGTAAACATTGCCTACCGCTTCTCTAAAAGCTCACAGCGGTCATAAGACTTTGTGGTTCATTTGTCTGGTGTACAATTAAAATTGTACAAAGTGGTCTCATAGACCACTGGGTCTATGAGATCACTGCAAGCGAAAAGTCTGTTATAGCTTTTAACTCGAATGTAACATGCTCGAGACGTCTTTTCTATTGCATTTACTTACTTTAACATCTCAAACAGCAATGTGCAGATAATTCTGATTTCTTCGGCCTTGTCTTATAGAAAAAATGGTCCCTGAAAGGATTTTCTTTAGACCTTTTGAAAGTCGCAAATTTAGAATCAAGCTTTTTGGAACTTTTCGAAAAAAAAAAATATTTTTTAAAAATATTTTCACTACAAATTCCATTTAAAGTCCACATTCAAAACCTAATGACTTGGTCTATCGGATCACATTGAATTATTGTTTACAGATTATATAAAGAATACAGAATTGGGGACCTCGACAATATTGTTCCATAAACTGTATGTCTGCTGACGAGCTCATAGAAAAGCCAGAAATTGAGAAAAAATCTTTTCTTAAAATATTTTCAGAGACCAATTGATCGTTTCGCATTAAATGTAGACCCATAATATGATTTTATTACAAAAATGCGTTACTGCATTACTTCTTTTGACCTAAATGTAGGCTTGAGAACCATTGGATGCTGAGAAGTAATAAGTATTGATTTACTTCCCAGGAAATAGTAAGAGGTCTACATTTTTAGCAAAAATTGATTTAGTGATCTGATACATGACTGTAAAGAGTTTTAACGTGAGCACCTGCCTTGACGGCCCTATCTCACGGTGGTCTTTTTCAACCACTGGGTAGACTTGAGAACGGTCTACCATCGCCCCTTTGTTCTTCAATAAAGAACTCAGGTTGAAATTTTTGTACATTGGCTTTCACCGGTCCATGCACAAGTACTTTGCTGGAGTACTCGAGCTATCTAATCTCTGACCATTGGATTACCTCTGTTGATTCGGCAACAGCAACTAGAGAGGTAATTGGTGAACCGAAGTACGATCCATCAATAAGCCGTAGACATTGTTCTTACTCACAGGGACACACTGTGATAATGCTGATATGATCAGAGTATACTCTGAACATATCTGGACAAGGAAGGAAAATTCAATGGTATCACATGTATATGATACCTTTCATCCATCATCATTCAACCTAGCACACATCTCATTCATACGACACATTCATAAGAGAAAAACATACGATATATTTATTAAAGGTAGATGGGTGGGTGAGGACCGCCGTTATCCATATTCATACCAACTCATTTCTAACGCTTAGTCCCACAGTCACTCCTCTGTGGGGTATCTCTTGTTTTCGGCAACTGCACCGAACTATTGACTATTATCATGCATCAGTCTTTTAACCATCACTTAGTCTCCCCACGAATTTGGGTTTAAACTACAGCCACTAGGTGGATCCCGAAGGAACCTCAACGAACTGACCAGCCACGACATAGTCCTGCGGGCAACTGGCCACTCGTAGTACCAGATTATGCGGTGCTCTGGTCTGACCTCTGGCAATCTTTGCAAGGACTAAGCCAAGCAGTAGACTGTAACCAATTTTTCAATCCCGGTCAGATTGGAGGTATTGGCCATCTCTTTATACTTCGGGATTACAATAACACCAAGGCGGAGGTCTCGCCGTGGTAACATGCCCCCGGGGAAAGTGATCTGAGACAGATCACCACTTCCGTATATTATTTCCGAGGTAACACTTGTGCATCCACCGTCATCCGTCACCTAATTTTGAACTTATTCGCTTTATTCGCGGACTATGTTGTTAATAATATCATGAAGAGTATTTGTAAGTCGTTGACACTAAATAGCAAAATTGTTTGTAAAGGAACACAATACTTATATGTATTTATTTGGTGGGGTCTGTTCCAAGGTATTACTCTACACACAACCTCCTATATATATGTATACAGCATTGGCAATAATTTTTGGGTTTATTCTCATAAATTAAGTTAATTAAATTGACTTTATATTGCAAATGCAATGCAATCAATATATACACGAGTATGATTTATGGCCAATTTATTATTGAAGGTTTATTATCGAAGTGGAGTGTCATTAAAATGGTAGTTAATCTAGATTGATATTGTTGACACATTTACATACGAATATAAACTTAAAACGAAAATAAAAACAAAGTACATAGATAAATATTCATAAATGAGTACAAAAACAAAATATAAAAAAATTAAAAAAAAAACCGGTTTAAATAAAAATTTCATATAGAAGACTTTGATGGGAGAAACAAAAAAACTACATCTTTATTTAGACGTTACAGCAATAAGTCAATTTTAACCAAATGCATTTAAATATTTAAATAAAATTCCTTCTTTTTTGACCATAAACACATACATCGACTGCAGCAGCAGAAGATCATAGCAAAATTTTCAAATGTTCGAACTGACATTCTTTTAATATCTTTTAATGAAATCTTTCATGGTGTCAAATATTTTCCTACACTTGCAAAAGGTCTTTCTCAAATGACCCCTTTATGCCACATCTAGCAACTAAGACGAATTTGCGTGTTCAATCAATTGTTGTTGCAGCAAATAACCCAAAAAGAAAAACAACAACAAATATTCAAAGACTCTGTTGTAGCCTCTGTTCTACGTTTATAAGCACCTACAAAACAACTAGGTATGGACTGGTTACCAATAACAACAACAACAACCAAACAACAGCCAACCATTTATTGCCACCAACAACATTTTATTTCACAAACTTCCCAAAAAAAAAAACACATTGCATGTTGTATGTCTTCGTGCTCATAAAGCAGTCAGTGGCCGTCACTCAACTGGCCAGGCAACTAAAGATTCCACTTCGAAGCAGCAGCAACAGCAGCAAGAAAAGAACTATAAAGCACACACAATCAACAAAATGCATTTACGAATGTGTGATCACCACCACCACACATTGGCAGCCAAAGTACAAAAAGTCGAAAAAAACACCATGTTTTCAAGTGATCGCAATAAGAGTGAAGGAGAAACAGCAACATGTATGTGGGGAAAATAAATAAAATATTGATGGGTCCAAAACATAAGCACGGCATGGCAGCAATTGCTCATCTGTCAACTGAATCGCACTGTGTCTAAGTGTGCTGGTAATGGTTCAGTGTGCCTGTGTGCGAATATTTATGTATTAAAGTTTAAAATATTTTTGTTAAATTAAAAACAAAAATGTATGATTGCATGTTGATCTTTAAGGAGAATAATATTTGTTTTCGATTGGAGTGGAGAACAAGTAGATTCTTGAAAATTAAAGATATTGGTAGAACTGCGCTATGTAGGTAAATACTACTCTCAAACTGCGAAATCAGGCTCAAAGAATCCCATTTTGACAAGATCACACTACTCGTCAGATCGTATCGTTGTGTATATTAATTGAGTTATTAGATCCAGCAGATCGTTAAGTCTAGACCCAGATAGGTTAAACTTGTTTCTTTTGCTGTATTGCCCTAGGTGTTAATTTCTCTTACCAGCTAGGACAGGGCATTCGCAGGAAAGTTGTGAAAAGAATCGTTAAAGGAGAGCCCCTATATTTGATATAACTCCTGTAACATCAATATAACTACCCTTTTTGAGTTGTTTGTTATACAGAGCTATTGTCATTGAAAGAAGGGCATCACTTACTTAACCCCTCCACATATGACTAGTGTCTTTCATCTACTTTTAGACTTTTGAAGAAAGAGAGTAGTATCACAACTTTTAATAAATCCCAACGGAGTTGCTACTTAAGCTACGGTGGAGATAACCAGAACAAATCCAAATTCGGCTAGCCTGTTCACTTCCTAGTAGTCTCTGTGTGCAGGGATCGCAAATATTGTAATGTCAGAACCCGATCCTTAACATACTCATTCTTTGTTGTCTGCTCAATTAGGAACAAACTAATCATACTCAGTTCAAAATGGAAAATAAGGAAGATAGCAGTTACAAAACTTTACCTTGGGACATAGTCCCAGATCCATTGGATCGAGGTATAAGTATGGTAGATTTGAACTATACTGAGCTTGCCCGGATATAATTAGAGATCACATCTCGAACATATTTAACTACCCAGTTAACTCATATTTAACTTTGTTCAAATAAGGCAGCGAAAGTTTTTGAACCTAAGTTTTCTTTCCGCACATAGAAAGTGAGCCAATGTCAGATCAATTGGATCGATAAGTAGGTAGATTTGAACAATACTAAGCTTGCCCCGGATATGATTAGAGATCACATCTCGAACATGTTTAACTACCCAGTAAACGGTATTTAACTTTGTACAAATAATGCGGCGAACGTAAGTTTTCTTTCTGCACAAGCTAAAGCTTGCAGAATTCGATAAAAGATCATTGCTTCTATTCTACAGGGAGGGGTGCGGGGCATGTTACCATGGTGTAGCCTCCACCTTGGTGTTACTGCAATCCCCGGGGAAAAAAGAGTCATTCCAATACCTCTAGTCTGGCCGGGACTAAAAAATTGGTTACAGTCTTAGTCCTTGCATAGATTGAAAGAGGTCAAACAAGAGCACCGCATAATATGGTACTACGGGTGGCCAGTTGACCGCAGGACTAAGTCCTGGCTGATCAGTTGGTTGAGGTTCCTTCGGGATCCACACAGTGGCTGTGGCTTAAACCCAAATTCGCGGAAAGAGTAAGTTGCGGTTAAAAGACTGATGTAAGGTAAAGTCAATATTTCGGGATAAGTTCAGTGCTGTTGACGAAACAACAGATACCCCACAGAGGAGTGACAGTGGGACTAAGCGTTGGGAATGAGTTGCTATTAATTGTATATGATACGGGATAAATGTAAGGTACGGCGGGCCTCACCCCACCGGTCTATCTATAATGAATGTGTCGCTGGGTTGTATGATGATGGATGAAAGGTATCAAATACAAATGATACCATAGAATTTTCCTACCTTGTCCAGATATGTTCAGAGTATACCCTGTTCATATCAGAATTACCGCAGTGTGTTCCTGTGAGTAAGAACAAAGTCCTCGGCTTATTTGATGGATTCGTATTTCGGTCCACCGGTTACGTTTTTAGGTGCTGTTGTCGAATCAACAGAAGCCATCCCATCTGTGTGGTTTTAAAAGGAAGTGATGTTTTACATCTCGGAAGTTAAGCAACGGGGCAGAAATGGTCAGAGATTAGATGGCACAGGTACTTTAGCAAAGTGCTTGCACATGGACCGACCCAATCCATGTACAAAAATTTCCACCTTCAGTCCTTCATTGAAGGATTTAGCGGCGATGGTAGACCGTTGTTCAAGTCTACCAAGTGGATGAAAAAGACCACCGTGGGGTAGGGCATCATGCCAGGTACTCGAGCATTTATAAATAGGGAGGTATATCTTTTGATTACAGAGAATATGCAGAACTTGAAGGGCTATTATTTTAACTTCTAAACAAAATATTTGACATAGAACCGTTTGACAAGGATCCATCCAACATTACAACTTCGAATACCGAATTTCTTTTTTTCCACACCTTTACAAAATTCACAATTTCATTTCGGGCAAAACTGAATCTCCTACACCCAGTACCAGTCATATACACCACTGGCGATCGCAACAACAAGCGGTAAGTTGTACATTTTTCATTCGTATATATTTTGTTGTTATTGTTGTCGATTGTACATATTAAAACTGTCAGTCAAATGCATTTTACCCGTTTTTTTGTTTGTTGGTTTCTTCATACCATGGAGTTGCATACACAGTGTAAAGCTTCTGGCTTTTAAAGACTTGTTGATGATGAAGGTTTGTTGCAAGGCAATTGTAAAATTGTTGTGTTCGAGTGATGATGATGATCGAGTATAAAGATCACTACATGAATTGTTGTTGTTGTTGTGGAGACTCTATCAAAATAATGAAATGAAATGGTTCTTAGTTGTAGTTTATTTCTCGTCTTAATACCAACAGGCCACATGATCCATGTCTGTTGTTTGTATGGGAGAATGTTGTTTGTGTGAGTGTATTTGTTTGTTGGAATTGTTGTTAGTCGGTTGGTTGATTGGAGTGATATGTTTATGGTGTTTAGTGGTAGATAGATTGTTGCCTTTACTGCTGCTGCTGTTGTTGTTATTGTGGTCTTGGGTGAAAATGATATGTATGAGTAAATGTTTCAACTGCGTATGAATGGTTGTTGTGTTGTTTGGCATTTTATCATTTCTTCTCTTTCATTTATTTGTAAACGTTGGCTGCTGCTACCTGTGGATCTTTAAGTCATAAATTAGCATTTGAGTAAATTGCTTAAATTCGTTATTGGGAATTAGGATCCAATGAGACTGATGTTTATATGATGTTATTTCAGAACAAAAAAAAAAAAAAGAAACAACCACATAAAATGGCTAGAGTGCATTCATATTGTTGTTGCTGCTGCTACTCAATTTGATGTTGCATTGAAACTGCGTGATATGCTTCATCAAAATTTTTAACGTCATCATCATTATCATCGTCAACTTCATCATTATCAATATTATTATTTAGAAAGGCTACATACATATGTATCTCCAGTAGTTAAAAAAAAAATAAAATACATCATCAGCATGTTTAAACATTACTTGTTGTTTCTTTCTTTCGTCGTCTCTATATGTTAAATGGTGGGATCTCATCCTCAACATTTTCATCAACAACAACACCACCATCATCATCTTAGCGGGTTTCTTATTGGCATTCGTTTAAATATTTATTTCTCCTTCTTATATATATTTTTTATACGTTAATGTTAAATTGTTTCCATCTTCTTCATTTCTTGGGGTTTTTTGTTAATAAATGTTGTTCAATTAATCGTTATTGATTGATTTATTTTTATTGTATATTTTGTATTTATTTAGAAATGAGATGCTATATTAATTTTTGAGAGTATTTAAATTTGAAATAGTGTTGGTGAGTTTTTTAATTCTAATAGATTACAAATTGGCAACCAGAATGTAATTTTCAAGTAATCAGTATATAACAAGTCCTCCTCAAGGATCAGCAAATTATTTTCCTATTGAATCGCACGATCATGTTGTTCTATACAGTTAGTAATAGATTTATTTTCTTTTACGCTGAAAACTGATCCCGGAATAGAATTATTTTGTTATACAGAATGCTTACTAAGAGTCTTATCGAATGTATACCACAATCAATCACAAAATAGAATATAAGATGAGTAATATGTTTATGACTGTAATTCACTGATAACTGGTAAAACTTAAGATCGGCGACCTTTTAATATCGTTATAATCGAGAAAATTGCGAAAATCTGTGATCACCACAAATCTATTTCTACATGAATAACCTAAAGATATCCGCAGATCCATGAAAACGCTCCAATTAGAAAAATTGTGAAAATCTGTGAACGGGTTTAAAAGATTTGCAAAGTCGACATTGAGATTTGCATATAGTGAGATTTGCATATAGGGAAAACAAACTTTTAAAATCTTCTTTCTATCTATCTATCCATCTATCTATCTATCTATCTATCTATCTATCTATCTATCTATCTATCTATCTATCTATCTATCTATCTATCTATCTATCTATCTATCTATCTATCTATCTATCTATCTATCTATCTATCTATCTATCTATCTATCTATCTATCTATCTATCTATCTATCTATCTATCTATCTATCTATCTATCTATCTATCTATCTATCTATCTATCTATCTATCTATCTATCTATCTATCTATTTTTACACGGGTCAATCAATTAATAATGGGTGTGTTCTCGAGTTGTGTGTTGCGCAAAAATATACAAGTATTGGTAACAAGTTCTTTAACATCAAATTAACATATTTTATTGCAATATCGTTAGAAGAGTAAAAACGTTGCGATAATGCTATAGTGGTGCTATAGAGTTAGATACAGTACTATAAACAATGAGTACCTTTGTTCTCTCCTGTACGCCGTCATATAACACCCAAATAGATTTTGAAGCTCCGGCCCATATATGAGTGTGATATTCCATCGATTATAAGTGACTTAAATAGTAACAAGATCATATGAGAATTGTATTCCATCCATTACAAGTGATATAAATAGTAAGAAGATCAGATAGAGTGGAGTACTTCTAAAACCGTTTTGCCACTAACATCGGACGGTATTCTCATGCTTACAACATCAAAATTATCTGATTCCTTAATAATTACACCACATATAGATGGAAGTGACTTGGAATTTTTATCTTACAAGCTTTAAAGCCCAGATCTTGCCCAGTCCCACTAATATTTGTTTTCTTCGCTCTAGTTTATTTTCTGGATATACGATATTGACGAAATGGGTTGGATAGTTTGCACAGACGATTCGACTAACTTTAAAGGGTATTGCTAAATCGTTAGTTACCCAACTTTATACAATCGTACAGGCTTTTCTACATGTAGAAAAAAAACTATTTAGAAATATTTGTTGTACATATTTAGCCATTTGTAAATGTACAAATGTACATTTAAATGTCTGTCTATTGGTAAGTCCGTCTAGCGGTCTGTCCGTCTGTTATAACAGACTATGAATTAAGTGTGAGAAAGTTATTTATGGAATGTTTTAAGGAGTCTGTTTTCTGTGGTATTTTTTTTAAGGTAGTTAACATGATCATAATGACGATGATGATTATTATTAACGTATTGAAGCCGACGACTATGGCCAAGATGGTTGCTTTGTATCAACGATTTGTTTGTGTTATATACGGCCTTAAGTTTCTGAAATAGAGGTCATCATTTGCGATTATTAATCAAAAGATTTATGATAATTTTAAAGATGTTTTTATTACTATATATACAATTATTAATTAAGATAATTATTTAAAATTTGTGTGTGTGTGTGAGTATTTTTAATACAGAAGCTTTAGTATTGTATTATTATAAAGCTAATGAGTAGAGCTTTATAACAGTGATTAAAGTTTAATACGTTTTAAAGTAAAAATAAAAGGTTAAGGTTTTCAATTTTCGGAATATTTTCTTAAATTTCTGACCAAATTCCCAAATATTTATAAACATGTTGCAGGTTGTAATCATTGCCTTAATAATCAACACTTGCCGTACAAGTGTCAATTAAAATGTTTCATATTTTTTAAAAATAAAATAAAAAAATCAACAACAATAAGTTGTTACAACAGTTGCTACAACAACATCATACTGTTACACTACGTATACGGCTTAAAACAATCACAACACTCATTGCTCTCGTACGAAATACAATTTGACACTTGGCAAAACGCGAAATATCTCGTTGAAATACCATGTGTCAATATTGGGTTTCTATAAAAATAACGTATTTTTTCATATTTTTAACAAAATACTTCAAGTACGATGACAACAGCAGAGGTAGCAGTTGCAGCAGCAACAACACAATAACCAAACAATGAAATGATTTGTTTTTCTTTTTTAGTTTCAAAACTTTAGTTGGATTTTCTGTTTCTGTTCTCTGTGTGATAAAGTGTGACACATGTGAATAAGGAATGAATGAAGGAAGGAGCGACCGCATGAGATTGTAACATGTTGCATTGAAAATGTCTCTTTATTCTGTTTCTATTATTATTGCTACAACAACAATAATGATGATGACAACAACAACAAAAACAAGAAAAAAGTAGCAACATTAAGACAAACTCACAATTGTCGTCGTCGTCGACAACGACAACGTCTGTCAAGCCATATGTGTGCCAGTTGTCTCTCTTCTCAGTTGCAACATTAACCCTACATTGTATATGCATAAATAATACCCATACTCCGTACTTCCCTTTCAATTGTTCTTCTCACCCATAAGCTTTTATGCAAATGTTAAAGTTTTGCACACATAATGTGTCAATGATATAAAAAAGCATACTCGTATGTAAACGCTTACATATGTGAGTGTAAGAATAAAGTTGCGCTTTTATTTTATTCAGTTTTCGGTTTTGTTCCTGCATTATATTAGTTACTATTGAATAAAACTATTCGGAATTGTTGTTGTCGCGTTGTTGCATTGTACTCTCCGGTATTGTGTGTTGTTGCATGTGCATTTGAGGCAGTGTACACTTGCATTTGACCAAGTTAATGTTGATTGTCGGTGTGTTAGTATTGTTATTTGTTACATTGTGTATGTTGCAGCTGGTATTGATACTGATGCTCTTTTAGGCAGATATTTAAAGGGGCTTGATTTTGATCTGAAAAACTGAATTATATAATCGTTCTTTCTTCCGATAGAAAACACGTTCCATGTCTCAGACTAAGAAATTCTATCGACTGATGAACTAGTATAGTAAGAAGAGCCACAGGGGCATTCAATTCTATACAGCATCTATTACTTTTTGACTTTGACACCAAAACGCTAAAGATCGAAAAAACTGAAAAAGTCTTAGAGCTCCAGAATTGAAAAATGCAGGTTGAACATCGGAGAAAATGATGAACATCAATTCGAGAATAATACCAATGGATTGATGACGAAATGTCGGATCAGTAGAACTATTATGAAATTCAGGTCAACAAAGTAAATAACTTTTCAAACTCTCTTTGAAACAATGACACTTTCATCGGCATACCACTTAATTCGTAATAATATATACGAACTTGCTCATACTAGGTGGCCATCTGAGGCTGCCTGTAGAATGGAGACGAACATGTTACCCACAAATATCACAATTCCAGGAGCACACTAACGTATTCTTATTGGAATAATTTCTGTTGAAGTTCTAGCTAAAAGCTACAGTGTAACAAGTAACGTGTTCTGCAGGAGCTTTCTGGATGAATAGGAAGAATACTACCTTCTCTACCTTTTGTCTGTTGGAAAGCACTGGACAAAATCTAACTACCTTTTTCATGATAAGGTTCTAAGGTTTACTGAGAACAACAGTAATCAATATCTCTACTAACACTGCTTAACAGGATTCCAACTGATTTAGGCAGACAATTAGCGCTTCTCACCGCTTTTAGAATAAATGCAATGCTGCCCAAGAAACCTTTCCGTATACACGGATGGTTTCAAAAAAGGTAATGGAGTTAATCCAAAAATTATGAATAAAAATTACTTTGAAGATGCAATATGAATGTTGTCCAGTCAAATATAAAAATTTTAGCGAAATTGGAGCCCTAATTTCCGATTTGGCCATTGAGGTCTTTTGCTGGATGCAAACAACGACTGGTTCTATGAACTTTTCCAGGTATGATGTCATAACGAGACAACTTGCATCATTACCAGAAAGTTATGACCAATGTTGAAAAGCAAATATACGTCTACCACAGCTATGTTGCCTCCATCGCAATAACCTAGTTACCTAGAAACTTGACATACCGATTTCTGTAGTAGCTGCCATAACTTAGAGGAGGAAGAATCTGTTTGTCTTTGCAGACTGGAAACCTAAAATCTAAACCTTTAAAAAATAGTAATATCCTAAGTGGATTAATGCCGAAGCGGTTTAGATGAACACCTGCCATGATAGGCCTATTTCATGTGGTCTTTTTCAGCTGTTGAGCTTCTTGCAGGTGGCAATTCACATATATTGAATTTTCGGCCCAGTACTTGCTCACGTACTTAAGCTATCTAATATCTGACTTTTGCTGCCAGTAACTAAACTTCCGGAATGCAAAAACATCACTTCCGTTTAAAAGCACGCAAATTGAATAGCCTCTGTTGAGTCGACAACAGTAAATAGTGATGTAATCGGTTGATCGAAGTACGAATCCATGAAGTAAGCCGAAGACTTTTTCTTACTCATAAAGAACAATGAAGGAAGATTCAGTGGTATCACATGTATAAGATAGCTATTATCCATCACCATACAATCTTGTACACTTCTCATAGTCCTGCAGACAGCTAACCACCCGTAGTACCAGATTATGTGGTTCTTTTAATCGAATGTTAAATAACGGAATATCAGAGAAGCGAATTGACTAGTTGTACCTCTAAACTGTTATAGTACCTCTAAACCCCGTGATAGCAAAGCAATCTCTCGTATCTAATATATTTAACACAAACTCATTTCCAACGCTTAATCCCACAGTCACTTCTCTGTGTGGTATCTGTTATCATACGGCAACAGTATGACAAGATACTGTATACGGCAGACTAGAGGTCGTATAGACAACAACATGAGGGTCTTTCATCAAGAAAACAATGTCCTGGGTGGATTGTTTTACGACTTACTACCATGTCTTAGTGTAAACTTTACGTTGGACTTGAAGATTAAAAACTTGACGTCATTTGGCGTTAAGCATATCAAATGCCCGTCTTGACTTGTCCAGTCTGCTGTGCAGACTCTGTACTTTATATCTTTACCTAAAGTTGGTCTGGTATTTAAGATTTTTGCACTAAAAAGTTCATTTCATAGAAAATGCTACAACGCCCAGCCTCTCCTGAAACCTTTTCTGCAATGTACATAGTTTCATTTCCTTATAGCACTCTTATTTATCTACAATTTCCGGACAAGTAAGTGAGTAACTAATGTTTGTTTTCAACCAAAATCGGTAAAGAGTTAAAAATTATATACCAAAATCGTGCTCTTTAGTTTTGCTGGGCTATTTCGTATAAAGTTTTCTAGTGGTAAACTCTCTCGTTTTTCTAAGTGATAACAAACGATAGGAGCCTAGAAGTTTTTTGATAAATGATCTTCGAGTGAACGTGATTTGATCATTTATTGAAATCCCAGTTTCAGTTCGCCATTTCTTTTAAGTTTTTCTAAAGTCTTTTATCTCTCTCACACATAGTTAACCCTTTCAAACACAAGCAAATATTAAAAAATCTTGGTACACCGATGTCCTATATACGTGAAAGAGTTAATCACAATATGTGTGTAGATCCATAAAGAATGCACTCTTTTATATATCATCCATAGATACCATAAATGTTATCGACGTCATTGTTGCCTTCATTGTAACGCGTTTTATTTTTAAGTGTAAATAATAAATGTGCAACGTCCAAATTGTTGTTGCTGTTGTTGTTTTTATTGTTGCCGCTGTTGTTGTTGCTACATCTCTAGAATATGTACATATGTCTTGTAAAGGTACAAAGAAAAACTGACATTAGTATAAAAATATATGAATGAAAATTGTTGAAGGTTGTGTATCTTTTGCAAGAATATTTGCTGTTGTTGTTGCTGCTGCTTACATGGTTTGTGTTGTGTGTTTAACACTTTGGTGATTGTGGCCAATATTGTCAAGGATATGTTATTTAATTTTTTGATTATGTCCAACGATACATTTTAAAGTTTGAGGATGTAAAGAATTTGACATTGGAATTCTGAGAAAAAGGAAGTGAATATGATGATGTTAAAATATATATACCTGTCATTATTAAACAAGATGTTACCTGTTTAGATAAAATAAAAACATGGATTAGTATTTCATAAAACAATCTAAATAGTTTCCTTTAAACGTATTACAAACAACCCTTGCATTTCAAAATTAAATAATAATGGACCTATTTTGTCATTGAACCAGGAAAAGTATATGTGCAAAATTTCATTAAATTATCTTGAAAATTGCGACCTGTAGCGTGCGCACAAGGTTTACATAGACACACAGACAGACGGACAGACGGACGGACAGACGGACATAGCTAAATCGATTTAGAAAGACTGAGCCGATTGGTATACTTTAAGGTAGGTCTAGGACCAATATTTTTGGGTGTTACAAACATCAGCACAAACGCATAATAGTGGTGTAGGGTATAAAAAGCATTTTATAAAATTAATCTGAAGAACCAACAGTACAGCAACAACCACGACTACTACTATAATATCGTTTATAATTTATGTCTTCCGATGTTTTTAAACTTTGAAAAAAAAAAACACTGAAAGACTGACAGACACGCTCAAATTTAATGACACTTAAATGCATCTGATACTGAAGTCAATAAATCGACAATCAAGCAATCAATTGAAAATTTATTTTCCATCATAATTATCGACTGCAACAAAATGAACCAAATATTACAATTAAGTGTCTACGCATGATGACGATGAAGATAATGGTATAATGATGAGAACGATGATGATGACGATGAAATTTATGTCGCTGGATATTGCAACATACTAAAGCAGCAAGTAAAATTAATATTAAAAGTTTGACTGATAAATAATGAAAAATGAGTGGTTATGGAATGTATTTTTTTTAAAGACGACATAAAAAATATTTTATACGACAAGTTGCTCAATACTGCAAGAAAGTTGAACATTTAAAAGGGTCATTAATAGAAATTTAGGTTTGAATGGACTCCAAAGAGTTTCAGTGTGATCACTTCTCAATTAAGGCACTGCTATGGCAATTTAAAGCTAAAGTTTGGATCTGATTCTAAGCCGATTGGTATACTCAATATCTAAAGTATTATTATCATTATCATCATCAATGTAGTGGTGCCTCAGCAGCTCTGTATACATTTTCGACATTTCTCATTCTAAAGCACCTGCTCTTGGTCATATTATCCTTGATGACAGATCTGATCCTGGTGTATTGCAATCCGGGGGTAGATAAGTGCTACCAATACATCTAGTCGACCGGGATTATAAATTGGTGCTTACCGTCTACTGCTTGGCTTAGTCCTTGCATAGATTGAAAAGAGGTCCAACCATAGAACCACATAATCAGATAATACGAATAGCCAGTTGCCTGCAGGACTAAGTCCTTTCTGGTCATTTTGTTGAGGTTCCATCGGGATCCACGTAGTGGCTGTGGTTAAAACCCGAATTCGCGGGAAAAGTGAGTTGCGGTTAAAATTCTGATGTAAGGTAAAGTCAATATTTCGGGATAAGTTCGGTGCTGTTGCCGAAACAACAGATACTCCACGAAGGAGTGACTTTGGGACTAAGCGTTGGAAATGAGTTGGTATTAATTGTATACGGTACGGGATGAATGTGGGACAATAAATGTTTCGTATGTTTTTCTCTTATAAATGTGTCGGTTAAATGAGATTTGTGCTGGGTTGTCTGATGTTAGATAAAATGTATCATATACAAATGATACCATTGAATTTTCCTTCCTTGGCAAGATATGTTCAGAAATAAATTTCTTTAATTTCTAGAATTGTAGGCATCATTATATCCATGTAAAAAAATTGCAACCTGTGTGTCATTCATTCATTGATAAACTTTGGTGCAATTCTTAATAAGATCCTTCTTATACTGCCCAGATGATACAACTAATATCCTTCTTTTAAAGAAGCTATACATATGTACTGTGCAAGTTCTAGGCTTTCTTAAAATAATTGTCCACAATTAGTTGGTCTGCAACCCTTATTAGACGAAACAACAAACTTTGAGGAGTTCCTTTCCAATTATAAAAAACGATAATGATCTAAATCTTAATAAGCAATCAGTAGGATTATCACCATCATATTACTTTGGCGCGTTTCTTCTTTGGGACTTCTTTTGAGAGACCCACTTACCTTTAAGATTTATTTGTATAAAGCGATATATTGCTTGGCTTTACCTTCGTTATAAATAGGGGATTAGTTTTGGAATTACTCAAATGGATCATGTACTCCAACAACTTTTGCAGGTTATTGATCTTGTTCGGTAGTTTTAAAGAAACAGATATTGATATGAATTGGTTCAGTATCCCTAAAAAGGAAATGAAACAATCCACGAAAAAGTTAGGAGAAGATAAGTTATACCAACCGAAAAGCCCCGTTTATTGTAGGGTTAAAGTTAAATTTGTTTCACTATTTGAAAAGTCTTACAAATAACAATCCCTTAACTATGTTAACATATTAATACTGACCATAACAATAGTCTGGATCAGAAGGCAAAACATGAACGTCATTGACGATTGCTGATGATGCATGTTCATCTGCTTATACGTATGTTGAAAATAAGACACCCTGTTGTGAAGTAACATAACACAAATTCTGAAGATGATAATTCTGATGATGACGACATAAATGTATTTCATCCAATAATTCCGCCATTATTAAGTTGTATAAAATGTATATCTTCCGACGTGAATAAACATACATTTACACATTTATTTATGATCAATATGAAGTAGATGAATTATCTGTGTAGTACAAACAGGGATCATTTAATTATATGTATATAAGTATATATGTGAATATATGTATATTGGTTAACATGTTTTTAATTTTATGTTATTTTCATTCATTATTAAACACGATGAGTTCGATTTTTAAATGAGATGTTAAAATTTAATGTCTCTACGCCATTAAAAATTCGAGTTTTTTTGGGGTGTTTAATTCGTCTTTTTTTGCTTCGTATTTTTATGACCATTTCAAGATGACGATTTTAAAATTTTTGAAGCTGTGATTTTCTTTGTAGTGTAAAAAATAAAATATTTTATTTGTATATTTTTGAGATGCTATTGGCTCTTAAGATTTTTTATTGCTTACAAATGTAAGAAACTTGTAAGAAATCTACCATTTTTATGGATTTTTTAATTTATTTGTATATTGTGTGTCTTTTTATGATATCAATAATAAAAATCCTTTGACATCAGTATAAAATTGATACATCTACTTTAGTTTTTTTTAAGTTTTATGTCTTTTTTGTTATCGGTCATTTAAAATGGTTTTTATATACATATGTATGTATATGCATAACAGTGACACAAACTATATGGAACTGATGTTCCATTTTGATGAAAAAGGAACGTGACGGTCGACAGTTTACCTTAAATATTAATTAGTTTAAAAAACGGCTTTGCGTCATGTACATGTTTAACACATAATGTGATATATGCATTCCTAATAGGAAATTAAGTTTGGATGATTTCATTGTTATATCTAGGTCTGACTATTCCGATTTACTATCTATCTTATATAGTTACAATCTATCTATCTATCTATCTATCTATCTATCTATCTATCTATCTATCTATCTATCTATCTATCTATCTATCTATCTATCTATCTATCTATCTATTTATCTATCTATCTATCTATCTATCTATCTATCTATCTATCTATCTATCTATCTATCTATCTATCTATCTATCTATCTATCTATCTATCTATCTATCTATCTATCTCTGATACTTTCTTTCAAATAAAAAGTTAAACAAAGAACTTATACCTAAAACCTTGTATTAATATTTTTTTCGGTTCAAAAATTAATATATCAACATCATTTTTATGATTTTATAGATTTTTAAGAGTTCAACCATTTAAAATGGATTTTGTGGTCTACTATTCAAAAACTCCATTGCATTTAACTTCTAGCCAGCCCCCCCCCCCTTCTTCTCGGAGTTCTCTTTCATCTGGTTGTAAAAATATTTTATTACTTTTTCCATTTCTAAATGCTTTGTGGTCATTATTATGGAGTTGTTGTTTTTAGTGTCTTTTCATCATCTAGATTTTATTTTTTAACGTTATAGTTTTTTTTTTTTTTGACTGTCTTTTTTGTAAAGTTGTTGTCGCCTAGATTGTCGCCTGTGTCCATTTTTAATGCAGTAACTCTGAGATTTGTATTGTTTTATTTAACTGCAGCTTCTTTCTTACTGCTTCATGACAATGATGATAATGATGTTGTTGGCCATTACTTTGGGTATGGGGTGAATAAAGTAAATGGTCAATAAATTCATTTGATTTATATTATCGTAAGCGATTAAATTGTAACTTATTCGTCGTCTTGCAAGCATTTTCAATCGTATTCGTTTCTTTTTTCTCATCCTCATCTTATTGGTTTGATTTAGTTTTATTGATTGAATTTAAAGATTTTTGTTTTAGAGTTTTTTTATGACTGACAAAAAAAAAGAGAAAAGATGACTTTATAGGAATATTAAAACTAAAGATGGTGTATCAATGATTCTTTTTTTTTTTGTCGACTGCTTTTTAATTAATTATTTTATCTATGGAAAATCCAGATTTTATGAGGTTGCTAGTGGATTCATTGAAATCCACTTATTAAAGTCGTTAAATTTTAGTTTAAATACTAAATTTTATGATTTTTTTTTTAATTTAACACCTTGCGGGTTCCATAGTTCCTTTGGATTTGTAAATCATTAGGTGTAAAGGACAGGTGTCTAAATTTAGTTTGTCGATAAATTCGTATCCTGAACGTAATTCCTAAGAATCTTCCAATCAGTGTTAGTCAGTAATGTTATTTCGGGAATAACATCACTTCCAAGAAACTTGAATCTAACTTCGACGAATGCCTGATAGTGGCAAAGAAAGTGTGTCAGAGTTTTACTCTCCTCTGCGCATGCTCTACATACGTCTAAATCCGCACGACCAATTTTGCATAAATGTGCTCGTACTCCTGTGTGTCCACTCAGAATACGTGCTATCATACTTACTTCAGACTTGTTAATTTTGAGGAGATTTTTTGTCTTGCTCTCATCAGGGACACCCTATAAGATTTTCGTGGTTCTACCTACTGTTTCATTATTCCAAGAAGTCTTATGGCTTTTGTTGCGTCGAATGGTTTTGCTTTTGTCAAGTTAACTGCCTAGAGCTCCCTTCCCTTTAAAGCTATTACATTCGCTCTTTCGTTACCGACTACTCCCGAGTGGGCTGGTAGCCATGTGATGTGAACCTTACCTCTGAGAGAGTATTCAGTCATTCTTACAATTCAGTACGGTTTTAGATTTAGTACTATCTCCTGATAGAGATCCAATTGCCTCCTGGCTGTCGGTAAATATATTAAGCGCTGTGGACGCAATATTTATTCTAATCCAATTTATGCATTCCGTTATTGCTCGTACTTCTACCTGGAAGCTTGTGTTATGATTTGATAAACAATGGTATATTTCTGCCTCTGGATCTTCAATATAGAATCCAAGCCCCACTTTATCACCAATTTTAAAGCCATCTGTGTAAAAACAGGTTCCTATTGGTATTTGCTCTAATATTCCGCTTGACCAAGACATTCTTTCTGGGATCAGCGTTTCAAAGTTTCTCACACTTTCTGTGTCTGGTATTCGATCAGGCACACCCGATGATTGTGTATAACCTTCCAATGTGTCCAGTATACATTGATGACGTGTCCTATAACCCCTTTCGGCCAGTTCACCTAAAGTAAAAAAACCGCATCATATCTTAAATATGTGTCAGTGGGTGGAATTTGTAGCAACGTTTCCGGAGCTAACAACTAACTAATCAACTAACTAACTAACTAAGTAACTAACTAACTAACTAACTAACTAACTAACTAACTAACTAACTAACTAACTAACTAACTAACTAACTAACTAACTAACTAACTATCTAAGTAAGTAACTAACTAACTAACTAACTAACTAACTAACTAACTGACTGACTGACTGATTGACTAACTAACTAACTAACTAACTAACTAACTAACTAACTAAATAACTAACTAACTAACTAACTAACTAACTAACTAACTAACTACCTACCTAACTAACTAACTAACTAACTAACTAACTAACTAACTAACTTACTAACTAACTAACTAACTAACTAACTAACCAACTAGCTAACTAACTTACTAACTAACTTACTAACTAAGTAACTAAGTAACCAACTAACTTACTAACTACCTTACTAACTAACTAACTAACTAACTAACTAACTAACTAACTAACTAACTTACTTACTAACTAACTAACTAACTAACTAACTAACTAACTAACTAACTAACTAACTTACTAACTAACTAACTAACTAACTAACTAACTAACTAACTAACTAACTAACTAACTAACTAACTAACTGACTAACCAACTAACTGATTACCTACCTACCTAACTAACTAACTAATTAGCTAACTAACTAACTTACCAACTAACTAACTGACACAACAAATTTCAGAATGTGATCAACCCCATTTTGAAGATTTTGATGCTGGTATGATAAAGTAAATTGCAGACAATTTGTTTATATTTTAAAATTTAAAGTCATTCAAGTAACAGTTCCTTTTTCGTCACCCTATTTTGACCTCTACCCAATCACGTAGACAAAACAATTAAAAATTAAAACACTAGGCAGAAAAAGAAACAAAACTAGGGTGGAAATTATTACGCATACTAAAACGCTAGTCTTTTTATTGTCCTTCCTTTAAAGTATAAAATATAAATATTTTTTATACAATTGAGTGATTTATTCATGTCACAAAGAAAAAGATTTTTTTGTTCTTACGAAATAGAAATTGAAAATTATGGTGGCAAAAGTTTACAAAAAAAAAACCAACCGAACAATAAAGAAAATAAAGGACACACAATGAGAAATATTGTATAAAGGGTCCCTGTTTTATTTTTTTTGCCATTTTACTTTAGTGTTGTTTGTTTTCATTTTCATCATTATTGCTATGTTGTTTTTTGTTATTATTATTGTTGTTGTTGTCGTCGTTTGCTTGTTTAATTTAACAACGCCCCAAGTTGGAAAATGAAATTTATGAAATTTTACATTAAAGTTTTGTTGTTTTTTGTTATTTTTTGCTATTTTCCATTTAGGTTTTGCTGATGTTGTTGTTGCTGTTAGCTTGGCCGTATTTATAATTCGTTCAGCTTCGTCTATCATCGTGACATTTACTGCCGTCTTTTCTTTTATTTATTTCATTTTTGCTGCCATTGTTGTAGTTGCTGTTGCAAAGAGCTATGTACTTGTGCTCCACCATCTTCTACTACATTTACAAACGTCATCTTAGTCCTGGTGACTGACAGTCGCCGCGGCCATGATGTTAAATGCCAAACTTTGTTTTTGATGTTGACTTTTGTAAGTTGATGTACATACGTAAAAAAAAGAACGTAGACGTAAACGACGTCAATGTTGTTTCTGTTGCTCCTAGTATGATGAAGACGATGGTGTATGATGGTTTCTTAGTTTCAGATTCTCTAGATTGTCCTTCCTCAGTACGTGTGTGTATTTGTGATCCATTATTGTTGTTGTTGTTGCTGTGATGATGTTGGAGGTGGTGGTGGTGGTGTTGGTGGTTGATTGTGCATATATTTTTCTTCATTTCTTCGTCAATTTCTTGAAATTTGTTTTCTTTTCTTGTTTTTTCCCCCAACTTTGCTTAATCTTCTTTTATTTCTATCCCACTCTTTCCTTGTGTAAATTCCTCTCTAGAATTATAGTTAGTGTTTGTTTCCTTTTGTTTTTAGGATTTATTTAATGTCTAAATAAATTAAGAATGTCATTGTGTTTTGTTTGGAATTTATGCGTTTTTATCCTTTGGGGCATTGTAAGTTTGTCTGTTCGGTTGTTTGTTTGTTTCGAATGTTTTTAATTTGATTAGAATTGTTTCTTATGGCCCATTTCAACTGACTGTTTTATTATGGCCGATGTGCCAGTAATAATAAAACAAAATTATTATTATGATGTTCGATTTTTATTGTGAATATTTTGAGTATTTCTGTATGTAAGGTGACTAAAGTTTAATGAAGTATTTCTTAGTAAGTATTTAAACTCACAAGTCTAAATCGAATTGTTTTACCCATGAAAATGTAAAAATATTGAAGGTAAAGACTTTTGTTTCATATTACGGATTTTTTAACACTTGGAGCTGGATTGCTCTCCATTCATATTCCAGCAGTTCGACAAAGAGTCAATGCATACGAAAAAGCCAGTAATTTCAACTAATAGTTACCCACCTGGATGATCGTAATTCGTATGTTTTGGGTCATTCGTCACGAATGTACCCTTTGTAATCGAGAATGAAGACAGTCGTCACTTTAGTGTCCCCTGTCCTCAAGTAACCTAGAGATTATACTCTTAAAAGTTGTTTTTTGTTGTACTTCCGAAAGTAGTTATTTTACCTATCTTTTGGAGAAATGATTATTATTTTCTACTAATATGCCACCATCTGGTTGACTCAAATTTATAACTTTTGGGTCAATCGTCACATTATTGTCCCATAGTATTCTGGAGAGTAGTCACTTGAAATTTTTCAATTTTAGTTCCATTAATATCTTATCTGGCTGACTCTAATTCGTATAGTTTTGGTTTTTGTCACAAATAAACTCTTTGTAATCGAAAATGAAGACAGTCGTCACTTTAGCGTCCCCTTTGTAAGCGAGAGCGGAGACAATCGTCTCTTTAATGTCTTTTTGTAGGGTGTAGAGTGACGATTGGGTAGCCAGGTAGCTAGAAGCCACCACAAGTGGTAGGTTTAGTGGTCAGTTCGGGATTGCTGGGATAAACATAACTAAGTCCGTCATCCACATTTGCAATTGATCGATTACGATCATCAACTTGGATATTCTTAGGGAACGGTAAGACCGACAGCTGATGAGAAAAACTTTATCAACATACAGGGAGAGACTTAAGACAAAAATTCTTAAAATTGAGCAAATCAATACGAATAGAGAAATACAAATATTTTATCTAGATTAGATCTTTTCATCGTTTTTAATACATGTGTAAGCAATCATGCGTGTGGAATTAAGATTTCAAGAAAGCACTTAAAAAAGCTCTTTGCCGATCAGGGATTTACAGTCATATTAGCACGATTATATAAGAGGTTTACTGGAACAGTAACTATCTATAAAGAGAGAACTTTATCTGTTCCATGTCAACATCGATTCTGCATCGGCACCTAATCTAAACTTACATATACATACATAAATATGATCTTAAAATTAAGCTCCCCGCGATGTTCTCCTACCAGATTAATCAGTTTCTTTAACTAATCCAATGATGATCTTTTAAAAATAATGGACAAATTTAAGTTTGAATAAAAACTTTTTGATGACCAAGCCATTAATCATAGAATTTTTTTTTCGGGTAGAACGATATCGTTAATTTTTCATAAACAACTTTTTGGATCAACCTAAAATATTCACAAACTACATATTATTCATCTTTTTATGAATATTCAAACTAAATACCTAAGTAAAACCTAAAAAGAAAAAAAAACACATCCCAAAAAAATATCCTTCAACTGACATCATAATGGCATATAACAAAGAATGTAACAAAAACAAAAACAACGAAAACAAGTAAGAGTTCTATATTCGGCTGTGCCGAATCTTATATACCCTTCACTATGATGTGTTTAAAGCCTATTGTACCTTTTGAAGAACGAAAAAGTACCAAAAAAGTCCCCATCTATGTGTCCTCAGTTAATCCGGGCCATACAAACTTAATTACATGTTCCTAGGTTCAATATTGTAGAAATTGTAAAAAGTACCTTTTGAAGAACGAAAAAGTACCAAGAAGTCCCCTTTTGCTGGTTCTCACTTAATCCGGGATATACGAACTTAATAACATGTTTCTAGGTTCAATATTATAGAAATTTCAAAAAGTACCTTTTGAAGAATGAAAAAGTACCAAAAAGTACCCTTTCATGGGTCCTCACTTAATCCTGGCCATACATACTTAATTACATGTTTCTAGGTTTAATATTGTAGAAATTGCAAAAAGTACCTTTTGAAAAACGAAAAAGTACCAAAAAGTCCCCTTTTATGGGTCCTTACATAATCCGGGCCATACATACATAATTACATGTTTCTAGGTTTAATATTGTAGAAATTGCAAAAAGTACCTTTTGAAAAACGAAAAATTACCAAAAAGTCCCCTTTTATGGGTCCTCACTTAATCCGGCCATACATACTTAATTACATGTTTCTAGGTTCAATATTGTAGAAATTGCAAAAAGTACCTTTTGAACAACGAAAAAATACCAAAAAGTCCCCTTTTATGGGTCCTCACTTTATCCGGGCCATACATACTTAATTACATGTTTCTAGGTTCAATATTGTAGAAATTGCAAAAAGTACCTTTTGAAGAACGAAAAAGTACCAAAAAGTCCCCTTTTATGGGTCCTCACTTAATCCGGGCCATACATACTTAATTAAATGTTTCTAGGTTCAATAATGTAGAAATTGCAAAAAGTACCTTTTGAACAACGAAAAAGTCCCCTTTTATGGGTCCTCACTTAATCCGGGCCATACATACTTAATTACATGTTTCTAGGTTCAATATTGTAGAAATTGCAAAAAGTACCTTTTGAAAAACGAAAAAGTACCAAAAACTCCCCTTGTTTGGGTCCTCACTTAATCCGGGCCATGCATACTTAATTTCATGTTTCTAGGTTCAATATTATAGAAATTTCAAAAAATACCTTTTGAAGAACGAAAAGTACCAGAAAGTATCCTTTTATAGGTTCTCACTTAATCCAGGCTCTACATACTTAATTTCATATTTCTAGCCAATAACAAAACATTAGTGCTGCTCTCGCTCTGCTACTCTTGCTCTGCTGCCCTTGCTCTGCTTTGCTTTTATAAACAAATTACAATAACAATATTTACCGTATTGTTATGTATTTTGTTTTTGCAGTTTCTGTCTGAGCATGAAAAAAAATCTAAATTTTATATGAAATTTTCAGAGGTTGTCTCGGTTTTTTGCTCATATCTCCGTTATTTATGGACCGATTTTGCTGATTTTAAATAGCGTTCTTGCCGGACGTATGTCTGATAGAATTATGGAAGATTCGGATCTCGCAGATATCTGGGTTCTTCTAAAAACTGATTTCAACAAACATACAGACAGACGGACAGACAGACAGACAGACAGACAGACGGACATGGCTTAATCATCTCCGCTACCTATAAGGATCCAGAATATATATACTTTATAGGGTCGGAAAATTATATTATAGAAATTACAAACGGAATGACAAACTTATATATACCCTTCTCACGAAGGTGAAGGGTATAAAAATAATAATTTTTCTGATGCGTGCTAAAATAATAAATCATAAGATTGGACACAGATATCATAAAAATTATGATATTAAACATACACATATGCACAGATATACTTACATTCATTAGATAGTTAAATGATGGCAACTGTTACATTTAAGGTGGTGGTTTAAGGAGAACATTTTTCTGCCTTATTTTCTACTATGTAGAAAATCAACTGACATTAATATTTCTAAATGATTTGTATGAATTTCTATAAAACCTGAAAACATAGAAGAAATAAAATAAAAGCTTTGCAGATACTCAACCTTATGTGAGAAGGATAATGACAAGGACGCACAAACACACACACAGAAAGACGGACGAGAGAGCATAGCAAAAAACCTAACTAATGCTAAGATAGTTGTACGAAAAAGGTCCACTGGTTTTCAAAGCAGAAATACAACACAGCCTGGTTTTACAGAGGGAAAATACGGAAAAGAAAGTTATGCATACACCGTTGTTATCTATCTATCTATCTATCTATCTATCTATCTATCTATCTATCTATCTATCTATCTATCTATCTATCTATCTATCTATCTATCTATCTATCTATCTATCTATCTATCTATCTATCTATCTATCTATCTATCTATCTATCTATCAATCTATCTATCTATCCATCTATCTATCTATCTATCTATCTATCTATCTATCTATCTATCTATCTATCTATCTATCTATCCTTCTATCCATTTTGTCACCTTTGCTCTGGGTTACCACGATTCATTGAATCCTTAGCACACTAACTGACAAAGGACCAAGACGTTGTAATATTTTTAAATGGGAAGGATCCAAATTACATTTGTAGAAGAGCTGAGGATGCTCTGAATACGGCGTGGAGCTGGGCTCAACCGAGAGGCTTCAGTGCAATCCCGCCATCGACGAAAATATGTATTTTTACAAGAAAGACAGAAATGTCTATGTATACTGAACCCTGCTTCCTAGGCAAGAAGATACTGGTGACAGACAAATTTAAGTACTTAGGTCTAATGCTCAACCGGAAATTGAAATGAATACACCACATAGGGGATCAACTATAGACATGAAATGAGGTCTTAGTCCTACTATGGCAAATTGGCTTTATAAAAGTGAAAATAAACCAATGTTCTTCTTTATTAACTGACGTCGTTGTTGGACATACCATAAAAACGTAAATCGTTCCTTATCCTAATGTATTAAACTTTGGATAGCCTTTGGATATGGACAAATTTCGCAGAGTTGTGGAGATATTTCATCTCGCCTGGGTTTTTCATTTTAAAATTGAGGACTTATTTCAAAATTAAATTCGTTTCCATATTAGGTGAGTTTAGAACACATATGAATATCCTTTAATCTGAAATAAAGTTTCATACATTCTTCAAATTTTAATGTCACCTTAAGAGGCCTCAGTGTATATCTATAGCAGCAGTAGTTGTAGTAATAATAACCATCACATGCCTAAAAATTTGATTTGTGATTTTGTGATAGTAAAAATGAATTATAACCTAAAATACAAATGAGCTGAAATAGACACAAACTCACTCGTACACAGAATGGAATTTTTGGGCAGGAGGGCATAAAACAAACCCCTTCTTATATAATAATATTCGTTTTCATTTTTGGTTGTTGTATTTTTACTTTAATATTTGTCAGCACTATATATTTAGTGGTGACAGTTCACAATTTTTTTTTTTTTCGTAGGCATTTCTTCTACTTTTGTCTGACAGTCCGCCAAATACTCAAACATTGTTTTTTTTTTGTCTTACGTACAATATTTAACAACCCTTAATGTGCATAAATTATTTTTATTACCTGTCATAATTTTTGTTAGAGGGGGTGGTGGGGTGTATGAGAAAGCCAGTGAAAGGAGAGGGTTGCAGGTTAGATTATATAAATCGAATGGACGGTATATATACATTATATATTTTGAATATTTTTTGTAGATATTATTAAAAATACACTAGATATTTGTTGTATAGAGAAATTCATATCAGTGGATTTATTTTAATTGCCAAATAGATTCGTGTAGATAGAAAAAAAAGCGAGATGAGTTTTATTACGTTTTCATGATACAGACATAGAAATATCTATTGGATGCCGAATGGCTTTTTTGTATCAATATCGTTTTGTAAATATTATTATTATATTTTTATATTGACAGCAGATTGAAGATATTTATTAATATGTAAATGTTGTGTTTTTTCGCCTTATTTTGATATCATGTAATTTTACAAATTTTATTTAGGACTATTCTCAGTGGGAATACATACATGCAAATGAAAATAGCTTCATTTTGAAAATAGTAGCTTTGATTTGATGTGATTGCAATTTTCCAGATTTTTTAGCTTCCCAGATATATTCATTTCTGTACTTTATTTATATGGGATGTGCCACGCCTCCTACTTCATTCCTCTACTTTATTACTCACACGGTTACAAGGATGTCTTAGTTTATATTAAATATTCGAGGTCTCTAGCAGAAGCACTATCTTTGGTTAACTACTATCTGTTCACAAGATTTGCAACGACTTCTTGAATTTTTATTACATTTGATCCGAAAATTTGTCCTTGTATCAGGAAGAACGTTGCCGAAATTACTTTTATATCTCGGTAAAAGAATTACAATCCCACCTGCAAAAAATAGGTAATGACTTTCAATTATAATTACTTATATAACAACATACTTTTCAATAATTACTACATATAGTCTGAATTACATAGAAATAGTCTAGTAAGGTCTTACTTGTAATGTGTTATATAAATACTTTCTAATTAATTAGTTATCTTGCTGTGTGAAGCTATAAATCTGTATACGTGTTTTCACAAGATTTTAAACGACCAATTTTTCTAATTATTTGTAAGCGTTTGTGGTAACTACTTACCTTCAATAAAAATTTGTTTATCATTTAAACCCCTTACATTGTAATGAAAGTTTTTGCTGGGCATTGTCAGAAATTCAGTTTTTTTTTTATTTTTGTTTTTTGTTCCTTAGTTTTTGCTCCCAAGATATTTAGATCTAATGAAAAGATCTAGCATATTTTCCGTTTAGAAAAGATCGTCCCTACTTTTCAGGACGTAATGCTAGCAGTAGCCCTATCTTTGGTTAACTACTATAGGAATAGAATAGTTCAAAGACTTGAGTATGTATATCTCGAGACTTTTTTGAATCATATTCAAGAATCTAGATATAACGCTGCGCTAGTTTTTGAAACATATTTTTTGGATGTAGGGCTTAAATTAAACTTCTATAATCGCTGCTTATTCAAAATAAATATTCCCCTAGTTTTATGCCATTGTCATCTGTTTGATTATGTACGTATGTTTTCAAAATTTCCATTCTATCCTGTCATACCTTTAAAATCATATTTATGTGCTACATTTATAATTTCATTTTTTTCGCATTATGATTATTTAGAGGATGCAGTGACAATGTTTCATAATATTTTCCAATAATTTATAATTATTGTAAAATGAAAATTAACATTTTAGACATTTGATTTTATATCATTATTATAATACACGTAACATTTGCCATAATTACTTTATATGGTTTTGGAAATAATATATAAATCAAGCGATTTAAATGGGGAGTAATAAATAAATTAAACAATTAAGAATCTATAGTTAAGTCTGGCCGACAATATGATACCCTACACAAGGGAATTACAAGTAAAATTGTGATTATTTTTAATAATAATGCCTTTAACTTGTTTTTGATCTAATACCTACTTATGTTTATTGGCTATAGACTGGACTATAGACTAGAATATAGACTAGACTATAGACTAAACTGTAGACTATACTATAGACTATGGGCTACAGACTAGACAGTAGACTAGACAGTAGACTAGACTATAGACTATAGACAAGACTATAGACTAAGCTATAGACTATACTATAGACTAGACTATTTACTAGACTATAGACTATACTATAGACTAGACTATAGACTAGACTATAGACTAGACTATAGACTTGCCTATAAACTAGACTATAGACTAGACAGTAGACTAGAATATAGACTAGAATATAGACTAGACTATAGACTAGACTATATATACTAGACTATAGACTAGACTATAGACTAGACTATAGACTAGACTATAGACTAGACTATAAACGAGACTATATACTAGACTATAGACCAGACTATAGACTAGACTATAGACTAGACTATAGACTAGACTATAGACTAGACTATAGACCAGAATGTAGACTAGAATATAGTCTATAGACTAGACTATAAACTAGACTATAGACTAGACTACAGATTAGACTATAGACTAGACTACAGACTAGACTATAGACTAGACTATAGACTAGACTACAGACCAGACTATAGACTTAACTGTAGACTAGACTATGGACTAGACTATAGACTAAACTATAGACTAAACTATAGACTATACTATAGACTAGACTATTGACTAGACTATACACTAAACTATAGACTATACTATTGACTAGACTATAACAGACTAGACTACACTGTTGACTTGACTATAGACTAGACTGTAGACTTGACTAAAAACTAGACTATAGACTGGACTCTAGACTATAGTACAGTCTTTACTTTAGACAGGACTATAGACTAAACTTTAGACTAGACTATAGACTAGACTATAGACTAGACTATAGACTAGACTATAGACTAGACTATAGACTAGACTAGACTATAGACTAGACTAGACTATAGACTAGACTATA